>NC_089592.1:60497469-60662551 GCF_019320115.1 Miscanthus floridulus | reverse complement strand
ATCCACCTTCCTTCTATTGCTTGATATTTGACATTTTTATATAGTTTTCCTACATGATCAAAGATCTCCAAGTACAAGTGGAAATAGGTGAATTATAAACATAAATCACTATCTATGTTGTTGTTTTCTCCCATTTTTGGTGCAATGTTGATGGTCAAAAATAGGCATTTAGTGATCGTCAACAGCTGGCTACTAGCTCCCTACCTGAAGAGGCGGCCTCTGATGGCTTGGATATGGCAGCCCTCGTTTGCTGTAAGGAGCTTGAGCTAGGTGAAGACTTCTTTATGTGGCCAGACCCCACGAATTCCCACGAGGCTCAATTTGTGGTGGATGACGTGGCTAAATGAGCTATGTGGGAGGGTGTCTCCCAGAGCCATGGAGGAGTCTAGATGACCTTGTCTAGGCTAGATGACACGTTCACCGTGCTCGCCTAGCTTGGTGCGGAGGCCCAACCGTAGATGGCAGATGAGGTGTCAGCCCAGATGTAGGTAGGCCATCTGGCCCTCTCTATCTTCATCTTCATTGTGTTTGCCCTGCTTCTGCTATGATTGTTGGATCACCCTTCTTTTCCTACAGGGGCTGATGAGGACTTCGCTGGTGAAGTCTTAGTTCTTGCGTTAGGCCTATCAGGCATAGGTAGGAAGTGACACAGACCGTGTCCGCCTAGATAAGGCGGAGGCCGAGGTGCGGCGCTTATGTGTGGAGCTAGAGGCTTCCCAGAAAGCGAGTGATGAATTGCTCTAGCAGGAGGCGTAGGCTCGGTCATAGATCGATGCTCTGACGTCCTAGGTGGTTGGTCTCAAGGATGCAATGGCCATCTAGGAGATGGAGCTCAACTCGGCGGGCACCGCTCGGTATGAAGCCGAGCAGGGGCATTGACGCCTTAAAGCTGAGTGCCAAACCCCATGTTCCATTTGTGCTAGTGAGTATTCTTCTGCCTATGTCTTGCTTCCATTTTTGTTGTTGTGCCTGGTCATGAACCAGTTGCTTTCTTTAGGGTTACACGCAAGAGCGCTCTCAGACCAGGAGGAAAAGGTGGCTGTGGACCAAAAGGTGCACGAGATGGGTGACCAACTACCGGTGTTAACCGCTTCTAGATGGGTCCTCTATGATGTCATGCTCGGCACCGCTCGGGGGGCTCCCCTAGTTGGCACTTCGCCTTGATGAGGCCTGCCTCCAGGTGGACCCCCTGATTTCTAAGGGAGTTCATTGCGGCGTGCATGTTGCCTTGATGTCGGTGGGGTCGCACTATGATGGTGTCAATTTTGACGTCGTTGGGCAAGGATATGCATTGAGGAAATCTGATGACGATATCCTCACCATTGGCGATGCCACTACTCGTAGCATGAAGGTCCTTGCGAGCAAGGTGTCAGCTGCTAGCGTCTGCCTCTAGTATCAGGCTCTTGATACATGAGAGTTGTGAGCATAGATATTCTTTGTGACGTAAGTGGTATGATTGTAATGAACATGCCATGTTTGTGTGTATATGGTCTCTAATTGGTGCATTCATTTGCCATTTTGCTGTCCTTTTCGCCTTCTTTTCATTTGGGTCAGAATGTGCTCCGCTCTCCTAGTCTTGTGTGTGTAGGTGCGTGCTTTAGCCTAGGTGCTAGCCCATAGGGCTAAAAGGTGCGTGACCCAACGGCGCGGTAAGACATCGGGGGTAGGTCACAGATCTGGTGCGATGCGAGAAAAAAATGAGCAGGGGACAAGAGTTCTGTTTCCACTCGTTCCCTTTGCCTTGAGCAAAACGGCGCCCCATTCTTTTCTGGACTCATGCATGGGTGCTTGGCCTTGCCTTGGAGCTGGTCCGCGAGGCTTGGTCGGAGTGACCTCTTAGTATGAACAAGAAGTAAAGAAATTGGTCACTGATTCGTCGTGGCATGAGGTACGATCAGAAAAAAAACTCAAAATGGGTCACTAGAACGATGACAAATAGTGCTATGCCTTATTGCTTGTGTAGAGGTGCCTATATGTGTAGCCCTCGTGAGTGAGTCATGCTCGGCTGCTAGCGCAAGTCATGTCGGGTCACTCGGAAGGTGAACATCACTAGAATAAGTTGTACGGGTGTCATGTTCTTGAGTTTACTCTACAAGCTAGCTCTAAGTTTTGGAACTATGGGTGAGCCTACATGTGTATTGAACGTGCTTAGGTAGAGAAGCTAGGGATAGAGTTGACATAACTGAGCGGTGTACTAAAAGCTATCGTGGATCCAGCGGTCGTTGCTCAGGGCATGGCGAGCCCCCGAGCGCATATCCGTGGCGAGGTCATTGTGGTTGTTCCCAAGTTGCAAGCTAGCAAGGGTGCTTCCCTACCGTCCAAAGCGATCACAGTCGGTGTGGGTCGACCTCTTGGGTGGCTTCGAGTCGACCCTTGTTGGCTCGCTGTCCCTGGTGTGCTTGAAAGCCCTCAAGGATAGCTTCTCTGTGTTTGGCCTAGGGATGCCCCTGACAATGAGGGCTTGAGCGTTTGAACACCCAAGACCTTGTGCCATGACGACATTGAGGCCATTGCTCCTCTACTTCTAGTTGTGGTTGTCGTCCATGATGGAGAGTTGGTGGGTCCTATCGTTGCGGGCGCTGACTCTGAACGTGATGTGGCATGACCCGCTTGGTGCGGCATGGCACACATTTAGGGGGGCCATGCCCTCAGATGCATGCGCCTCCGTAGGAGAGTTGATAGTTCATGATGACGTGGAGCACCACTAATCCTATGTGAGAGGTTTGGCCCTAGTTCTAGGCTACACCTCACGAGGCGAGGTGCCAGATGGTAGTTTGTTTGCTTGCGACATCACCAGATGGCAGTGGGTGGTTTTGTCGCTTGCGTGTGCCCTGAGTTGTCATGTCTCGCCGGTGGCGAGGTCGCTATTCAGAGCATGGTTCTACCGCAGGATCTAGGTTCCCAGCGTGGGAGGCATAAATGGGGTAGGAGCTAGTAACGGGCGTGAACCCATTGGTGCGGGCGGTCTCACGGTTTCCCAAGAGGATCTGACCACTAAGGGCCATTCTATGGGTGAGCTCGCCATGAGCCACGGGCCCCAGGTTTCCTAGACGGAAGTCCAGGTTGTGGCCAATGATAAGAGCGGGTATCGGCCCCCCTACGTAGGTGAACTTTGCGATACGACTGTTGGGGGCCATTTCGAGAGTGTGTCCGCCATAGGCCACGGAGTTCAGGACTCCAGGTTGGAGAGCCTGACCTAGGCCAAAGACGGATGTGGGCACTGGCCCATCGACGCCGATGAATTCGGGGTTCCCGTGTCGGATGCGGCCGCTGGGGGTCGTTCCACGGGCGAATCCATCAATGGTGCAAGGAGCAATCACATCCTTCGCAATAACAAGAGTGTGACTGTCCCCTACCTAGCACGTCAACTGTTGGTGTTTTGTGGACCGACTAGTAAATTTGTATGATTGTCCCGCTGCTCCAGAAAGACGATGGTAGCACCCAAAAGACAAAAGGAATTATACTGGTTTAGGCTGGAGCCCTACGTCCAGTCTCAGAGAAGATCGAGTGTGTGTTCCTCGATTGAATTCTCTGAAGTTGTTATAATGGGGTATGCAAGAAGAGTGGAAAGAGGTAGGAGAATGGAGAGGGACTGCCTGAATGAGGGATTCGAGAGTCCGTCCCCTTGGAAGGGTGCCTTGGCTACCTTATATCGAGTCCAGGGCCAGGCCACGTAGAAAGAGATAGGTTCTCCTGACCGCGAGGGGTCTTGAGCCTGAGGGAGGGAACCTAGCTAACTTGGCTTGCAAGGAACACTGTCTTGTCTTGGCGTAGCGCATGTCTGGGAGGGGTTGTCATCATGGTCTTGTGCCCACATCACAGCATGGGCTAGCGTGGTGCTACTGTGCCGGTTGTGGCGGCATTGTAGACACGGTGTTGGTTCGCTAGTAGTCCTATGCAACGTGGTCTTCACCGTGGCCTTCGTCATCGCCTCCTGATCTTCCGAGTGCATCGTATGGGAGTTGGTAGCCACCCTTGGGCCATCAGTCGTCTTGCTGCTTGCGGAGCCGACGACATGACCTTGAGCTCTGGGGCGTGACCTTCGTTGGCTGGTATGGCCCCAAAAGTCAAGGCCGCTATCATGAGCCCCATCCCGTAGTGTGTGGGGGTCGTACACCCGTCTTGTCGGGCCGTATTTGAACGGTGGGTCACCATACTGACCGCCACTACTTGGCGGTGTTGTCTTGTTTATGCTGCGTGGTGTAGGGATGGCGTCTGACCGGGCTGAGGGACTGATGTCCCCTCGGTCCTTGCGGGGTCAGTGCAACATGAGCAGGCTCGCTTGGCCGAGTCCAATCTCTCCCCGTTCCTCCCAGGGGTCGGGACAGGGGAGAGACCGTGTGATGTTGCGTGGCGTGCGGTGAAAGCAGAGGAGGTCGTGGGCGACTCCCACCTTGGTGTTTGGCCCAGGTCCACACAGCTTAGTTGGGCCGCGGTCGATTGGGCTTATGTTGGCTAGTGTACCATGGGCCGCCCTAGCGGCTAACTAATCGGTGTCTTGAGTTATCTGGGTATCATAACCCCGACACCACCTCTCCTACATGCATAGCATCACACAGGTTGCTCTCCTGGTCAATATGACATGAAGCAACACCAAGTCAGTAACAGCTAAGCTGCATACTACTTACATGAAACAACAGCTAAGCTACTAATACTACTTCCATAACCGTCACAATATAGCTCCAGAATTGACAGCAAGGCAATTGTAAACTACAAATTGCTTTAGATAACAGAAGTAGATTGCACCATATCCATAATAGTACATAGCATAATTAATCCTAGAACATGGCAATGGTATCCTATAGGATGAAAATAATAAGTCTACTAAGCTGAAAAACACTATGCTTCCATACTTCACTACATCGATACAGCAGTGAGGCAGTCATATATGTCAGCATTTTCAATCTATTAAAAAATCTTGCCTTGTTGTATATTGATACTGTTTTATTACAAGCTAGCATGATCCTTGAGTCATTGGACTTAGCGGCTGGCTGCTACCATCACTACCACTGGAACTCCTACACAGAAACATATACGTATGTATTGTTGTTTAAAAAAAGTTTCGGAGTATGAAAGCCATTTTTTTCCTAAAGGTAGCATCAAAACATGTTCTCTATTTGCTTGATAAATAAAATGACTAATAAACAGCAATAAAAATATAGTAAGAATGCCATAAATTGATAGAGCATGATTTTACAAATTTTTAGGACAAAGAATCATCATATTTCAAGCTAGTATGAGAGAGAAAGACTAGTTACAAGTTTTAGTCGGGGATTGAAAAGAGATACCAGATTTGTTCAATAGTTAAATTTTTTGATTTTCTACGTATAAGAACTTGGAATATAACTTTGGGATAGTAAACGATTCCAAATGAAGAAGTCATCAACAACAAAGTTGTAGAACTCATCTATATATACAACTTTGGTTTCAATCATTTCCCCATACGGGTCCGTTTGAACAATTCGAATATTTAATTTTAAGCTATAAGAATTTCAAATAAAATTTTAGGACATTAAATGATTTCAAATATAAAAGTCGTCAGCTACGAATTTTTATAACTCATCGTGATCTACAACTTTTGTTTTTCTCATTTCTTCATATAAGTTTGTTTGAACCTTGCATATCATGTGAGTTGTTTTTTCCATTTGTAATAATAAATATAAAACATCGTTTCTTCCAGTCAAATACACAAAACTGCGCTTAGTTTAGTGGACCGTCGCCCCTCCCGCGTTGGGTTGGCTCAGAGCCAAGCCCAAGTCCTAACTTAAAAGGCCATTAGCTGCTAAAGTTGAATACATAAAAGGAAAACTGCTTCAGCTGACATAAACGTTGTTACCTTGGTGGTAAGGGTGTTAGTTTGAAACCTTGAAATCTTGTGTTCCAGCCCCCAAATATGCTCTTTTTTTATATTAATTTTGCTTTGTTTGAACATCCTGCGCCACATTTTTTTAAGTTTTGGACAGGTTTTCTCTAAGCAGTCCAGAATTAAGAAAAGAAGTAGAACACTTCGATAGACACCTAGAGCCATGTGTCCCAGTGGTTTTCTCGCTATGTTAGCTTCCAAAGGTGCCTGGTTTGAATCTTTTGTGCCACTTTTTTCAAGTTTTTTTTATTACCTGCACGCTTATTGAAATAAAATGATCATCAGTTGCAATTATTAAGGCATCAAAGGACCAATGGTATTGTCACTGGGCTAGGGACCTGGAGGTTCAGTCTTCGAGCCCCATGTGCCACTAATTTTTTAGACAAAATTCAAATTTGTTTCACCATATTTTTGTTTCATTTTTTTTATTTTCTGCCAGCTGATCTTTAAAAAATCATAACTTTTATATATAAACTCGGATGAAGAAAAATTTTACATACAAATTGTAGAGAAAAGAGATCTATAACTTCATAGTTTATGACCTTTTCAATTGACATTGTTACGGTATGTAAAAGAATGATATAGTGCTCAGATCTATATAAGTAGGTCCCTAAATTTTAAGATTATATCAAATTTTTGGTATCAAAATGATCTCAAATGAAAAGGTTGTCAGGTACAAAGTTATAGGTCTTATAACGGTCTATAACTTTTGGTTTGGTCATTTCTCCATCTAAGGTCATTTGGACAGTTTAAAAAAATTGAATATCAAGATATGCGATTTTTAAATAGAATTTTGGCACTGTAAATTATTTCAAATGAAAAGGTTATCTACTACAAAGTTGTAGGCCTCGTCACGGTCTACAACTTTTGTTTTGGTCATTTCTCCATCCGAGTTCATTTGGATAGTTCAATAAATTTGAATTTCAAAATATGAGATTCCCATAGAATTTGGTACCGTAAATGATTTCAAATGGAAAGGCTATCAACTATAAAGTTGTAGGCCTCATCATGATCTATAACATTTGTTTTGATCATTTCTCCATCCGAGTTCATTTGAACAATTCAAAAATATTTGAATTGCAAAATATTTGACTTGTAGGATTATGTTTTTTTAATTATTGACAATTACATTTGATCACTTTCGTCATGAGCTATTGTCATAAAGATTGGGAAGTGCACATGGTGACAGTTGTTTATGACTAAAGCACAACTTAGTCACAAACACATGTCATCGATTGAAAAATTATCATAAACGCATCGTTTCTGTGACTAAAAAGTGTTGTCATATGAAAATTGTCATAGAAGGCCCAATCTCTTGTTGTGTATCCAGAATGAGCATCACATTTACTAACTCATGTGTGCATTAATATAGGGGAGGAAGTGCACGAGGAAGTGAACCACGAGAACAACGTTGAGCCCGAACCCAAGTCATAGAAGCACCCGCTAAGTGTCGAGGAAGTCTCCAAAGCATTCTCTATCTTTTATGATTGCATTTACCAGACTATGTTGTATATTGCGTTTATGTTACTATATGACTAGAGATCCATTTTTACCTATTTGATCTTGCACCCTTGTGATTGTTCCATTTACCTTGTATAATGAATGTTTGCTTTTGCTAGAATGGAATTCATGCTTATAATATGTTTAGATGTGGTAGAAGTCGAGTTAGTGATGTCAGTTCCTCACTATTCATGCATTTTAGGAATTGTTTGACCACTCAAGATCATCAACCTTGAGCATTGGTCTAAAACTTGACTCGAGAACCGATTAGGCCAGGGGTTTGGCCATGGCAAGAAGGGGATGTCTTGAATGGGATAGATCATTGGTCTAGTTAAGGACCTTGTGGGAACTAAAATTTGTGTTGAAAAGTTAGTTGATCACCATTGCCGGATGAAAGGGGCGACAGGAGGGGCGACCGGAGACCCCCGCCGGCCACAAGGGAGCTGACGATGGGGAGGGGATCCAGTTCACCGTCGAGTGTGCCTACTCCAACTCGGGGATCCCTAGAGTCTGCCATCGCTAGGCGGGATTCCTGGCAGGCGGTGAACGTGTCTGCGAGTGCGCTTGGCAGTTCAAGGGCGGTCAACGCCGACCAGGACCGTCGCCCATCTTCTCCGGAGGTATCCTCTACATCTTCGGCTGGGAAAAGGGATTCGCATTGCACGCTCTATGGGGGGATTGTTGTGGTTCATTATGCAGTGCATGAGGCATTTCGCTGTGAGAGATGCGACGAATTTGTGCATGGTGCCAATCTTCTCGCATCTCAGCACCAGAGGATGCTACTGTTATCTGAGATTGTAGCGTTTGCTGGGATCCTGGCCGGCAAGCTGGCAAGCGTCGTCAGGAACCATGGATGGACGAAGACGACCTTCTTGGGGGAGATCTGAATGAAGAACAGGATCTGATGGGACAGCTTCTTCGGGGGGTGGGGTGGGGCTTCAAAGAAAGAAGCTTAGATGTTTCTCAAAGGGGGATGAGAGGGGTGAATCAGGGGGAAAGAGAACATGATAGATTTAGGCTTCATTCGGTTACGTGAGATTGAATCCTGGCCGCACTGTTCCTTCAATAAATTACGTAACGTCGGATTGATTCCTGGCCATTCCACGCCGGGAACGGCCTAACCGAACGGCCCCTTAGGGGGAATCGAGCTTTCAACCAAGGAGGTTTTGACCCCAGTCGAGCAAATCATCAGCAAGGAAACTGGAAGTAATCAGCAAGGGGGTGGGAATCAGAGTAACCATGGAGGATGGGGTCAAAATCAAACAGGAGGATGGAGTAGGGGTGAGATGCGCCGTGCCCCAGAAACTTGGAGAGAGAATGTGAAAGACAGGATAGGAGCTGGTCCTGAGGGCTTGAGACAGAAGGGTGGTGCTGAGATTAAGTGCTTCAGATGCTTGGAAAATGGTCACCATCAATCTGAGTGTCAGAATGATCTTGTCTGCTACAAATGTAAGTAGAAGGGGCACATGGCAGTGGATTGCCAGAATATGGGTAGCAAGAAGTTGAACATGTATGGGTTTGGTATTCCTGGACAAGGTTTCTATGTTTTTGATCTACCTGAGGCAAAAGCAAAATCAATCAAGCTATTGAGATAATCACTGTTATCCAAGGGGAAGCAAATGAGGAGAAGTTGGATAGAGAATTAAAGAACCTGGTGAAAGAAAATTGGGACTACAAAGTCAGAAGGATTGATCAGCAAGAATACATAGTAGTGTTTCCTGATAGAAAATCTCTGGACACCTTCTCTAAGCTCTCATGCTTTGAGATGTCACTGTTTTGCCTGAAGGGTAAGCTGACAAAGTCTGCAATTGATCTGTCAAGGGCCTCGACGCCCAGGGTAGCCGGCCCTTGGCTACGGAGGTTGTAGCCGCGGTCCGTGTCGTCTCCGGTGAGGTTTTGCCCCTCCACCGTAGGTTTGGTTAGAGAGAAGAGGGAGATTAGGGATAATGATCTTTCTTAATTTGCAAAGTGCCGGATACAATAATAAATAGCCCATGGCTGGAACGGCCATGCCTACAATTTAGGAAAGCCAACAAACTAATAGGAAAGCCAAATAACTAATTGCTACTTGCTAAACTTAGCCACTAACGGTGGCCTTCCCAGCCGAGAGCTGGGCGCGCTCTGCAGCGCGGCGCACGTCACGCGCACGGCGTCTCACGTACGTGCGCCCCCACATGACATCTCCCCCTTCCTCGAGAGCCAGCGCGTCCTCGAGCTGGAAATCTGGGTACTTGGCGGAGAAAGCGTCGACGTCTTCCCAGGTTGCCGAGGCAGGCGACTCGCCCTTCCAGTGAATCAGCACCTGGCGCACACCGCGCGCTAGGCGCGTCTTGACGGCGCGTTCTGGCTCCGGAATGACAGCACCATGGCGGACAGCAGGGAGCGGTGGTGGTGCATCCGGCGGTGAGCCATGGAACGGCTTGAGTAGCCCAACATGAAACACGTCGTGCAGACGGGCACGCGGCGGCAGAGCGAGGCGAACCGCGACGTCGTTGATGAGCTCGGTGACGCGGTAGGGGCCGTAGAAGCGCGGGCGCAGCTTGCCGGTGACGGACTGGGGCATAGAGGCCGTCGGTCGATGGCGTAGGCGGAGCAGCACCCAGTCCCCCACCTTGTACAGCACTTGGCGGTGGTTCTTGTCGTATTGATGCTTCTGGACCAGCTGAGCTTGCTCCAGGCGGGCGCGGATGTCGGCGAGGAATTCATCCCGCTCTTCCAGGGACTGCGCGACAGCGGCCACCCTGGTCTCTCCCGGCGTGTAAGACCGGATGGATGGGGGATCCCGGCCGTAAACGACGCGGAATGGCGTATCCCGCAGCGAAGACTGGTAGGCGGTGTTGAAGACGTACTCCGCCCATGGCAGCCACTGGAGCCACTGCCTCGGCCGGTCCCCAGTGAGGCATCGCAGGAACATGATGATGACGCGGTTGGCCGACTCGGACTGCCCGTCGGACTGGGGGTGAAAGGCTGTCGTCATGTGGAGCTGGGTGCCCACCAGCCGCATCAACTCGCGCCAGAAGGTGGAGGTGAAGACAGTGTCCCTGTCCGACACGATGGACTGTGGCACGCCGTGGAGACGAACGATCTCGGCGAAGAAGACTTGGGCGACCGACTCCGCGGAGTATGGGTGGGACAGCGGGATGAAGTGGCAGTACTTGCTGAACCTGTCCACCACCGTCAAGATGACGGACTTCCCCCGGACCCGAGGCAGCGCCTCCACAAAGTCGAGGGCGATGTCAGACCACACGCCTTGGGGCACGGGCAGCGGAAGGAGGAGGCCTGCCGGATGGAGATGTTCCGACTTGTAGCGCTGACATGTAGGACACGCCCGCACCCAGTCCTGCACGAGCTGTTTCATGTTAGGAAAATGGAAATCTCGCCGCAGTCGGTGCAGCGTGCGTTGAACGCCTTCGTGTCCTTCCGCGTGAACGGCTGCCAGCAGCTCGGGCAGCAAGGGCGAGGCCGGTGGGATGTACAACCGCCCGCTGAACTGGACGAGCCCATCCACCAGCGCCCATGGTGAGCCTCTGGAGCCCGCGGCGAGCTCTTCCTGGAGGGCGACGAGGGCAGGGTCAGAGGCCTGTGCCTGGCGAAGCCTGTCGATGAAGTCAAAATGTGGAGCCGATAGCGCCAGGATAGAGCCCTCCGTTGGTGTATCACGGCGTGACAGCGCGTCGGCCACCGCATTCGCCTGGCCCGGCTTATATTCGACCGTGAAGTCGAAGCCAAGCAGCTTCCCCACCCAATGGTGTTGAGGTATTGTCGCGAGCCGCTGATCGAGCAGGTATTTAAGGCTGTAATGATCAGTCTTGATGGTGAAGCTCCGCCCCCAAAGGTACGGCCTCCAGTGCCGAACAGCGTGCACGAGGCCGATCAGTTCACGCTCGTAGGCCGCAAGCGCGCGATGGCGAGGTGCCACCGGTCGACTGAAGAAAGCCACAGGGTGGCTGTCCTGGACCAGCACGGCCCCGAACCCGTGGGAGGACGCGTCGCACTCGACGATGAAGGGCTTGGAGAAGTCCGGCATGGAGAGAACCGGGGCGGTGGTGACTGCTTCTTTGAGGGCGTCGAAGGCCGCCGAGGCCTCACTAGACCACAGGAAGCCTTCCTTCTTCAGCAGAGCGGTGAGCGGCGCGGCGATGGTGCCGTAATTATGCACGAACTTGCGGTAGTACCCCGCCAAGCCGAGGAAACCGCGAACAGCGCGGGCCGAGCGCGGTGTCGGCCAGTCCCGCACCGCCTGTACCTTGGCCGGGTCCATGGCGACGCCTGCCTCGGAGATGACGTGGCCCAGGTACGCGATGGAGGTACTGGCGAAGGCACACTTGGCGCGCTTGAGGAAGAGTTGTTGGCGCTGGAGCTCGCTGAGGACGGCGCGGATGTGTCGAAGGTGGTCCGCCCATGTCCTGCTGTAGATTAGGATGTCATCAAAAAACACAAGAACGAACCGGCGGAGGAACGGGCGGAGGACGTCGTTCATGAGCGCCTGGAACGTCGCCGGCGCGTTGCACAAGCCGAACGGCATGACCAGGAACTCGTAGAGGCCGTCGTGGGTGCGGAAGGCGGTCTTGTGGATGTCGGCTGGCCGCATCCGCACCTGGTGATACCCCGAGCGGAGATCCAGCTTGGTGAAGAAACGCGCCCCATGGAGCTCATCAAGGAGCTCGTCGACGACAGGAATTGGGAAGGCGTCCTTGACCGTAATTGCGTTGAGGGCGCGGTAGTCGACGCAGAAACGCCACGACCCGTCCTGCTTCTTGACGAGAAGGACAGGGGACGAGAACGCGGAGTCGCTGCGGCGGACAATGCCCTGGGCGATCATGGCGGCACACTGCCGCTCCAATTCATCCTTGTGGGCCGCCGGGTAGCGGTAGGGGCGAACGGCTACCGGCTGCACACCGGGTTTGAGGACGATGTTGTGGTCCCGGCCACGCTGTGGAGGTAGGCCAGAGGGCTCAGCGAAAACCCCCTGGAAGGAGTCCAACAGCTCGTCGAGGAGGTCCCCTGCGCCGGCTGTGGCTGCGAGAGACGGAGCCGGGCGCGCAGCCACATCTGACCAGCACACCAGTCGGTCCTGGCGAGCGAACGACAGGGTGCGTGCCTTGAAGTCCCACGTGATCGGCCCCAGGGTAACCAACCATTGAGTCCCCTAGGACGACATCGTAGCCCGCCAGCGGCAAGACGAAGAGATCCACCTCGAACGCCTCGCCCTCGACGGAAATGGGCGCCTGGCGTAGGACGCCAGGGGCACTGGAGCTTCTCAGCCGTTCGCCACAGTGGCGGTAAGGCGCGGCTTGGGCTGGATGGCCAGTTTGCAGAGGCGCGCCGCCTCCTCGGCGATGAAGTTATGAGAGGAGCCAGTGTCAAGGAGGGCGGTCAGCGTCACCGCGCCCACCCGCACCCGGACCTGCATCGTGTCGCAAGGCGGCACCCTGGCCACGGCCTGCAGCGAGAAGACCGGAGCCTCCGTATCGGGGCCGTCCAGGGCGGCGTCTTCGTCGTCGTTGAGCGTGACCCCGGCTATGTAGAAGAGACTGGCGGCAGACCCGATTATGGCCGCGGGAGTACTTCTCGTCGCAGTTATAACACAGCCCCAAGCGACGGCGTTCCGCCTGCTCCTCCGTCGAGAGGCGTCTCACCGGCTTGGGCTCCTGGCGGGCACCCCCGGCGGCCAATGGCGGTGGTGGCGGCGGTGCAGGAAGCGCGAGACGCGGAGCCGGTGCTGGGAGCAGGCCGCGGGGTGCCGGCCGGGCAGGAGCCGGCGCCAAGGCCTGCCTGTCAAGCTCCATCAGCTCCACCTGGCGGGCGAGGCTCATGGCGGCCGCGAGCGACTGCGGATTGTGGATCCGCACCGCATGGCTCAGCGGCGGCAGAAGACCCCCCGTGAAGAGCTGGACGCGCTGCGTTTCCTCCAGGGGCCCGGCGCGGGGTAGGAGCGCCTGGAACCGGTTCTGGTACTCCTCCACGGTGCCTGTGCGCCGGCACTCCGCGAGCTCGAAGAGGGGTGCAGAGCGCAGGGGCGGACCGAAACGCAGCTGGAGAAGGTCCTTGAAACGGCTCCACCGAGGAACGCCCTCGTCATCCCGGAGCTGGAGGTACCACAGCTGGGCCACGTCCTCAAGATTATACGAGGCCATCCACACCTTCTCCTCTTCCATGATCCGCTGTTGATGGAAATAAGATTCACAGCGGCTGACGAAGATGAGCGGATCGACCGTACCATCATAGCGCGGGAAAATCCATCTTCTGGAACCGCGGAGGGCGATCGTTGTGGTGCTGGCCGTCCATGCCCCCGCCCGACCTGAGGACGATGAGGACTTGTCCTTGTCCTTCTTCAAGGCCGCGACGTCGGACTGCAGGGAGGCGATCGTGCCGGTGAGGCTCTCGATCATCTTGGCGATGTCGGCGTTGGAGGGATCCGCCATGGGAGATGTAGCGGAGGCGGCTGATGGTGGGGAGTCCGGTGCGCTGGGAATAGGCGCGACAGAGGTGGGCAGCGTGGCAGCGGAGGATGAAGCGGCGGCGGCGGCGGACGAACGGGATCGGTGTGACCGTGATACCAGGTTGTCAAGGGCCTCGACGCCCAGGGTAGCCGGCCCTTGGCTACGGAGGTTGTAGCCGCGGTCCGTGTCGTCTCCGGTGAGGTTTTGCCCCTCCACCGTAGGTTTGGTTAGAGAGAAGAGAGGAGATTAGGGATAATGATCTTTCTTAATTTGCAAAGTGCCGGATACAATAATAAATAGCCCATGGCTGGAACGGCCATGCCTACAATTTAGGAAAGCCAACAAACTAATAGGAAAGCCAAATAACTAATTGCTACTTGCTAAACTTAGCCACTAACGGTGGCCTTCCCAGCCGAGAGCTGGGCGCGCTCTGCAGCGCGGCGCACGTCACGCGCACGGCGTCTCACGTACGTGCGCCCCCACATGACATGATCCTAAAGCTTCTTTTGTTTTACACACTGTGTGGATCAGGGTGTGTGAGGTAGGTTTTGCCAGGGATGCTGAAATTGTCAAGGAAATGACCAAACTGGTGGCAGAACCTTTGGTGGTGGATGAACTAATAAGTCTAGTAAGGGCTGGGCCCATTAGAGTTCAAGGGAGATGTAGAAATCCTGATGCTATTAAAGGCAAAGATAGAGTTCTTCTTTAATGGAGTTGGATATCTGGTGAAATTTGAGGTTGAGGGACCTCAGGGAGCTCTTAGGGGTGGAAAAGGTGCCCCCCTGGCCCTGGAAAACCTGGGGACTTTAACAAAAAAAGGGACCCTGAAGATGACCAGAAAGGAGATAGACAGAAGAGGAGTAATTCCAAATTTGATA
Organism: Miscanthus floridulus; assembly: GCF_019320115.1. Taxonomy (NCBI): domain Eukaryota; kingdom Viridiplantae; phylum Streptophyta; class Magnoliopsida; order Poales; family Poaceae; genus Miscanthus; species Miscanthus floridulus. Next base: position 60,647,867 of record NC_089592.1, on the reverse strand, counting down.
GAATTGGGAAAATAGATAAAGAAGTAGATTCAAGCCATGAAGAGTCTATGGAAGAAAACATTGAGCCTGTAGATGCACAGCATACCCAAGAGGCTCTGACTAAACCTTTGGTTGTCTTTCACCTCAACATTGGTATGATATCTATGGCGGGAATTGCTAGAACTTCTCTTGACAAATCAAAGCTACAACATAATCCTGACATCAAGGAGATGAAGGACTATGCTGAAGTGTTTGAAAGAAACTTGGGGAACTTTCAGGAAGTGGAGTTTGAAAACTCACTGGATACACTAGACCAGTTAATCCCCAATGAATCTCAGTTTGTGGTACATGGGCGAGATGGAAGTTACCTGATGGATAAGTGCAAATGGCCTAAATTAAGTTTGTCGATTGAGAAGAATATGAAGACAGTGAAGGAGTGGAAGGTCTCACCCAGGAAGAAACTCTGGTGCTTCAGTTGCCAACTCAAGGAGGGTCTGTGGGGCAACAATTCTCTTTGAATACTGATGATAGGGTACTGAAGCTTCAGAATGACAATTCTCTGGAAAGCCCATGAGGGGAAAACTTAATGGATAATGTGTCGACCATGAGTAAGGATACTGATGGTGAAGAGAATGGTCAAGGGTGGCAGGCACCAAAATCCAAGAAATCTAAGAAGACCAAGAAAGTGTTGGTTGCCACAAGGACAAGTTCTAGGGTGCAAAGAGATGGGGTCCTAATTGCCACAAAAGCAGCAAACAGGGTTATGGAAAGGAACAATATGGCAGGTACTACCCAAAATTCTTTCACTATACTGAATAATACTCCTAATTCTTTCCTGCAATCTGTTATTGCTGATTTGGATTTAGAAATAGATAATATGGATGAACAACTTGATGTTTTTAAGGCTGAGGAGATGGCTAGAGCAAAAATAGCTGAGGCTAACTACAATAGTTTTCTAGAAAAGCAAAATCAGAAAACTGCACCTAAAACTTTGGAAGATGAAAAGGAATACACCATGGAGGTGATTTCCAATCAACATAGGGAGTTCAGCTCTGTCTCTTCCATGGGTGGAGGAGATTGTGCTGAATCCAGTGCTGCAATGGGAGAACTACTTGAACATATCCCACCATGAAAATCATGTTTTGGAATGTTAGGGGGTTGGGAAAATCACATAGAAGATCTTTAGTAAGAAACCATATTAAATCTGAGGACTTGGAAATGGTGGCCCTTCAAGAGACTATTAAACAAGAATTTGAGGATTGGGAGCTTAAGGAGTTAGCAGGTTCTCAAGATTTTTCTTGGTTTTGGACCCCTTCTAAAGGACATTCAGGGGCGATGATAATGGGGGGTTAAGACTGAGAATTTGGAGGTAGAAGATTCTGTTTTTGAGAAATTTTTCATGGGTATTCTTGTTAGGAATAGGACTACCAATTATAGATTTTGAGTTATCAATGTATATGGTCCTGCTCAACATAAGTTCTCGGCTGATTTTATACAGGAGATTTCTTCCTTTTGTTCTAATATAATTCTTCCAATCTTAATGGTGGGTGATTTTAACCTCATCAGGAATAATAAGGAAAGAAACCAAGGAGTTTGTAACACCCTAAAATTTGCAATATTTTAAAATAGTGGAATTTGATTTATTATGCATTTTTGTGGGCATTTGAATTTAGGAAAATAATAATTTTATTAAAAATAAAATCAAATATAAGGTCACAATCATGTATGTGCATTCATGCTGCCGCATATTGTTTTCTTGTATTGTGTGGTTTGAAATTACATTTCAAAATGATTTGAATTTGCATTCAAAATTTGTTTGGAAATTAGAAAAGAAAAAGAAAAGGATTTTTCCTCCCTTCCCTCTATTCTCGGTCTGTTGGCCCAGTCGCTGGCCAGACCTCCCGCGTGGCCCGCTAACCGCGCGGCCTTGCTTCCCCACGCTGGCCCATTTCCCTCGGCCCGTTTCCCGCGCGGTCTTCTACTTCCCCGCGTCGGCCCAGCAGCAGCGCCGGCCCGGGTCCAGCCACGCCCGTGTGTTCTCCCTCCATCTCGCTGACCGCCCTAGCCCACCCGTCAGGCGCTCCTTCCTCGCGTCGTGTCCAAGCCGGACACCACCGCTGCCGACGCCGTTCGTGTCCGCCTCCTTTACGTCCGTTGCCGTGTCGCCCAAGCCGCCCCACCTCATATAAACCGGATGCCCTGTGCCCGTGCCTCCCAATCCGAGCTCCTAGCAGCCGCAGTCCCCTTCGCCGAGACGCCGAGCAGCCATAGCCCCAAGCGCCGCCGTCAACCATCCCGAGCCGGCCGTCGTCGTCGCGCCTTCTCCATCCACTGGGAAGCCTTTTGGTGAGTTCGCGATTATCTCCTCTCGCTCCCCGTACTTCTCTTGAGTCTAATCCGTGGCCTAAATCGTTGGATTTGTGAAATCCGGTGAGCTCATCCATGGCGCCGCCGTAGATACCTCGCCGCCAGCCCTGTTCCTTCCAGCCAGGCTCTCTCTCTCCCCTCCGGTCCGATCTCAGCCGCCCACATCTAATCCGACGGCTCATATTGAAGGATACCCCTTCGCTGGGAGATTTGCAAAAACCCTCTTATAATTATTTGAGTCTTAACCCACAGTACAAAGCATCTTTCCAGATTTTGTTTTCTTCTTTTGAAAGCGTACTTTGTTTCGGTTAGATCTAAAGTACATTTTCACCTATTTACAGTTTTGCCACTAGATTTGTTTAGGCCATCATTTTTTCATTTTAACTCCGATTTGATCCGTTCAACTTGCATTAGGTTCGTAGTTTCATAATCTACATGTTCATACTACTGTTAAATATGTTTTCAACTTTTAAAATTCGAGGTTAGATTTAATCTATTATTTTAATAAAGGAAATCTTGTTTATTTCATATCTTCTACGTTTTAGCTCCAAATTGACCCGTTCAAGTTGTGCTAGATTCATTACAACAAGATCTAAGCGTTAGTAACAATGTTTATTATGTCACTACTTCTGGAATTTCATGGTTTCAACTCTAATTTGAATAATAATTATGCAACTGGATTTTATAAATAAAATATGATTTGTTTTACTTTAGTTTTATAATTTAAATCTAAATTTGACTTGATTCAAATTATATTATTTATAAAATATCTTATATATATGAATTTATATAGTTAAAATAAATGAAGCCTATAGTTTTCTTTTCCACGTATAAAACAAATCTCTTGGTAGTTGTATCTTTTCAACTGTAGCTCCGACTAGAGTGCTTCTTGCGACTATGTATTCGTAGCGATGCGTAGAATCGTGTTTCAAACTCTTTTACTTATTTTTCTATGATTGGTGTATTGTTCTGATTTAATTCTATTGTTTGCTTCGTGTATGATTGTATGGATGCTTCTATGGTGTTTTATGATTACGTCCAGTCGGTGAGATATATGTGGTGATCAAGAAGAAGAAGAAGGACGTTGAAGATTAAAGCTTACCGAAGAATCGGTGTTTTAAGGCAAGTATAGTATGAGATCTTCCTTGTTGTCTTATACACCTTTAATCATTTAATTCATGCTGCATGTGTCTACCTTGACTACCACTAAGGATATCCTAGTCTTTTGCACTTGTACCTTGATACCTTTGGGTTTTTGCATTAGGTTGTTTTGCTAGTGCTCAACTACAACCATGATCTTGTAACTTGACTAATGATATATGCAATAAATATTAAAAGATGCTTTTTAGCAACATGAAATTAAGGGGGCTAGAGCATTGGGCTGTTTTTATGGTGCTCTAGATTCCTCTCCCTAAGGACTTATCTGTAAGTGATCATCCGAGACTTACAGTACAACTGTGAGGGCTATATATGGCTCTGGCTTTAGCTTAGTATGAGGATCTTTTCTAGCTTGTTAGTGGTTACCTTTGTTGGCGTAAGAATAACTTGACGAATCATGTATAGTGCGGCCTCTGTCCCCTTGTGTATAGGCTGCACGTCATTGTGCCATCGGGAAGGGGGTTCTATATCTGTTTGCCGAGTGAATCTAATGACCCTAACTTGTTAGACGAACCTTTGAAAGGCTTCATAGTGAACTCTGTCGACCTTCCTTAGTAGTGGGTCAAGAGGCTGATCACCTCGGGACGAAAGGGAAATCACGACTCACAGTGAAAAGCGTACAACCTCTACAGAGTGTAAAATTGGTATATCAGTCGTGCTCACGGTCACGAGCGGCCTTGGAACATTTACGGAATAGATGATCAACACTAATGATACTAACGATAAAGATGCTCACTAATGATTATTGTTTATGCTATTCATTATTCATGTTTACCTGATCATGTGTTTATATGGGCTTATGATAAACTTATTGCTATTCCTATGCTAAAATTGTAATAATTAAAAGCTAATCGCAGTTAAACCAGTGTCAGCCTTTTGAGCCTCATGAACCCCATGTTATATTTGTTGAGTACGACATGTACTTACGCTTGCTTTATTTTTTAATTATTTGGATAAAAATTCTAGATGGGTACCAGATTGCTAGTCTAGAGGAGTTAGCCTTGTGATCAACCAGTCAGTTGTCCCTGTGGATTGGAGTCTTCACCCGAAGATCGGAATTGTCTTTCCGCTGTTTGCTATCTAAGGTTATATTCTCTATACTAAGTACGTTATATATTGAGCATTGTCTATTGATATTACCCTTATTTGTAGCTATATGTGAGATTTGACTTACTGGGCTCACATATGGTGTGTATCTGGTTTTGTTCTTAAAACCAGGTGCTACAGAGTTAATGATCAAAGACTCAAGGATCTTTTTAATGGTTTCATAGGACAGTTCTAGCTTAGAGAAATCTTTGTTAGTGGTACTCGTTTTACTTGGTCTAATAAGCAACAAAACCCCACCTTAGTAAAGTTGAACAGAATTCTTGCTTCTACTAGCTGGGAAATGTTTTATCCTACTTGTTTTGCTTGGGCTAAGACAAGAATAGGTTCTGATCATTGTCCTCTAATCCTGAATACTGGGGAGCAAGGAGCTTCCAGACCTAGGTATTTTTCTTTGAAGAACAATGGCTACAAAGAGATGGCTTCACCAATTTGGTACATGCTAGGTGGTCTTTGTTCAAGGGTGAGCAAAGCTACTCATTAGACAGATGGCATGGGTGCCTCCAATCCATGAGGAAATATTTAAGGGGCTGGAATTTAAAACTTTTAGGGGACCAGAAGAAAGATAAAGATAGTATGTCACAAAGGATTTAGGAGTTGGATAAAATAGCTGAAAATAGGCTATTATCTATTCAGAAATGGAAGGAAAGGATAGATATAGAAGATAAGCTGGAAAATATCAATAGAGCAGAAGAGTTACACTGGAAGCAAAAAACTGGGAATAAATGGCTCTTGGAGGGGGACTCCAATTCTCATTTTTACCATCAGATTGCTAATGGGAGGAGGAGGAAAAAATGATTTCTTTTCTTAACTCTGATTCTAGGGAGATTAGGGGCCAGAAAGAGATTACTGATCATATTGTGGGCTTTTATAAAAATTTACTTGGACCAAGTGTTGATTGCTCCATATGTCTAAATGATAACTTTTGGCCTGTTAAGATGAAATTAACTGAAACTGAGAAAGAGGGTTTGATCAAACCTTTTGGGGTAGAAGAAGTTAAAGGAGTGGTTATGGAAATGAAGGTCAACTCTGCCCCTGGACCAAATGGGTTTAGTGTAACCTTTTTTCAGAAGTTTTGGGACATCACTCAAGGGCATCTGATGTGTATGTTCTAGGATTTTTGGGAGGGTCAGTTAGACATAAAAAAGGGCAGACCCAGTGTCGGAGGCTCCCACATGAGTGGGGTCTGGGGAAGGGAAAAACCGAGGCAAGCCTTCCCACCGCAAAATCTGCAGGAGATGCTGCTTCGAACCCGCGACCTGGTAACTCAGTGAGACAGCTCTCACCACTGCACCAGGCCTGCCCTTCAAGTTAGACATCAAGAGGCTTAATTTTGGGGTTATCACTCTAGTACCAAAAATCAAGGATGCTAATAATATTAAACAATATAGGCCGATTTGCCTCTTAAATGTGGATTTCAAATGCTTCACCAAGGTACTAACTAATAGATTAGTTCCTATTGCGCAAAGGGTAGTAGGTAAAAACCAGACTAGCTTTATTAAAGGGAGAAACATTTTGGAAGGAGTGGTTGTGTTACATGAGGTCATTCATGAATTACATTCTTCGAAACACAAAGGCTTAATTCTTAGACTTTGAGAATGCCTATGACAGGGTTAGGTGGCAGTTCTAGGAGCAAGTTATGATAGGGAAGGGATTCCCTCCTAAATGGGTTAACTGGGTGATGAGTACTGTGAGAGGGGGACAAGTTTGCATTAATGTGAATGGAGAGAGGAGCGCCTATTTTAAAACTTTTAGAGGACTTAGACAAGGTGATCACCTATCTCCTCTCTTGTTTAACCTGGTGGCAGATGTTTTGGGAGTTCTACTTAATAAAGCTGTTGACAAGGGTCACTTAAAAGGGATCTTGACTAATTTATTACCAGGGGAGATATCTGACATACAGTATGCTGATAATACTGTTATCATGATAGATGGATCAGATCACTCCATTAGAAATCTAAAATTGATTCTATATTGTTTTGAATGGCTCACTAGACATAAAATCAACTATCATAAAATTGAAGTTTTTGTCTTTGGGGTTCAACAAGAAGAGAGAGAGAATGGCTAACGTGCTTCACTGTGTTTTGGGGGAGATGCATATGAAGTACCTAGGCATTCCAGTTAGCAGCAAACATCTAAATATTAGTGTCTTTTCCTTTCTTACTCAGAAGTTATATAAGAGGCTTGATCCTTAGAAAGGGAAGTATCTAACATCTGGAGGGAGACAAATTCTCACCAACTCATGTCTTAGTAGCATCCCCTTATACTGTATGGGCTTCTATTGGCTACAGGATGGGGTACATAAGCAGATGGATAGCATCAGAGCCACCTTTCTGTGGCAAGGTACTGAGGATAAGTTTAGATATCACATGGCGAAATGGGAGATGGTTACTAGACCAAAAGACCAGGGGGTCTAGGGATCATTAATACTAGACTGATGAATGATTGCCTTCTTGCTAAGTGGATTTGGAAATTCCTACAAGAACCAGATGCCTTATGGTTTAAGTTGCTCAAACCCAAATACATGGATGGGGTTAATTTCTTTTCTTCCAAAATCAAGGGGGGCTCTCAGTTTTGGCAAGGGCTGCACAAGGTTAAGCACCTTTTTAATTGGGGGGCTACTTTTAAGGTTGGTAATGGATAACAATTGCCGTTTTTGGCAAGATTGCTGGTTATATGATGTGCCACTTAAAATATGCTTCGAGGATTTGTACAGAATGGTGAGATATCCTGAATGCTCAGTTTTTGATTGTTGGGTTGAACAGGATTGGTTTATAGACTTTCGTAGAGCACTTTCTGGTGAAGAGTTCCAGAGATGGACTCTACTTTATGATGACCTACAACACATCTCGTTAGCAGACACTAGTACTGATGTTGTGATCTGGGCTCTTGAGAAATCTAAGACATTTACTACTAAGTCGTTGTATAGATATCATTCTAGTAGGAGTATGCCTAGCAAGGTTGCTGGTTTCATCTGGAAATGTAAAATCCCGTTGAAAATCAAGTTTTTTCTTTAGCAAATCTTCAATAATAAACTACCTTTGGGGCAGTCCCTAATTCGGAGGGGATGGCAAATGTTGTATTTGTGGGGTGCCGGAATCGGTCGATCATATATTATTTGATTGCGCTCTTGCTAGAATGTTTTGGGCTGTTGAAAGCTCTAGTTTGGTTTTGGTGAATTAATGAAACCCTAAGTGCTAATCTGGTTTATTAAAGTGATCATGAGATAGGTAGCACATTCCAAGTGGCGAAGCAAATGAAGATCATTACATGATGATGGTGATGCCATGGTGATGATCAAGTGCTTGGACTTGAAAAGAAGAAAGAGAAAAAATAAAAGGCTCAAGGCAAAGATATAAATGGTAGGAGCCATTTTGTTTTGGTGATCAAGACACTTAGTAAGTGTGATCACATTTAGGATCGATAAGCTGTACTATTAAGAGGGGTGAAACTCGTATCGAAATATGGTTATCAAAGTGCCACTAGATGCTCTAACTCATTGCATATGCATTTAGGATCTAGTGGAGTGCTAACACCCTTGAAAATGTTTGTGAAAATATGGTAACATATGTGCACAAGGTGATACACTTAGTGGTTGGCATATTTGAGCAAGGGTTAGGAACTTCACCAGCGCCCTATATAGAAAAGACAGGAGGTCACTGTAAGTGACCAGACACTGGTCTCGGTAGGACCGGCGCGTCCGGTTAGTGGTAGTGTGAAGACGCTGGCGTCGGTCTTCGACCGGACGCTGGGTCAATTAGTGACCGGACGCTGACGGGGTGCATCCGGTCCTGTTAACGAGGCAGCGCACAAAGGAGACGCCGAGTGATCGGACGCTGGGTGTGTCCGGTTGAGCATGACCGGACGCGTCCGGTCGTGATTTTTCGTTTCAGGATGCTTACTGAAAACGACCAGACGCTGAGGTTCAGCGTTCGGTCACTTCACAGCAGTGCGTCCGGTCATCACTTGACCGTTAGGATCGGGCGCTCAGTATTTGAAGAGAGGGGACACGTGGTGTGCATCGCACGACCGGACGCTGGGGTCCTGCGTCTGGTCACCCCGTGTTGTGCTTAGTAAAGGGGTATAACGGCTCTATTTTGTGGGGGGCTTCTATTTAAGCCCCATGGCCGGCTAAAGCTCACTCTCTTGGCCATTTTGCATTGACATAGCAACCTTGTGAGCTTAGCTAAAGCCCTCTCACTCATCTCTATCATTGATTCATTATCTTTGTGAGATTGGAAGTGAATCCAAGTGCATTGCTTGAGTGTTTGCATCTAGAGGCACTTGGTGTTCGTGTTTCGCTGTGGGATTCGCTTGTTACTCTTGGTGGTTGCCGCCACCTGGACGGCTTGGAGCAGCGAGGATCGTCGAGCGGATGTTGGTGATTGTCTCCGGCTCTAATCGTGGTGATTGTGAGGGGTTCTTGACCTTTCCCCGGCGGAGAGCCAAAAGGTAGTCTAGTGAATTGCTCGTGGCTTGTGTGATCCTAATCTTGTGTTGGTTGTGCGGCACCCTATTGAGGGTTTGGCGTGTGATGCCAATTAGTGCGTGAACCTCCAAGTGAGTGAATCACCACAACGAGGACTAGCTTGCCGGCAAGCAAGTGAACCTCGGTAAAAATCATTGTGTCATCATTTGATTCCGAGGTGATTGGTCTTCATTGGTACTCATTCTTGTGATTGATTGGTTCATTTCTCGACAGTATCGACACAGCGGTATAACCATCTTGCTCACTCTCTCTACATTACCACAAACTAGTTGTGAAGCTCTTTAGTGTAGCTAGTTATGAGAGCTTGTTAGTTTGGTTAGTGTGGCTCTTTAGTTAGTCTTTGAGAGCACACTAATTTAGTGTAGTTATATAATTATTGTGTGGATAGAAACTATATAAACTAGAATTATGATAAGTGGCTTGTTTTTTTAGTAGGCTAGCACAACACTCGCTTTGCCTCGTAATTGTCTAATCGGTTTGTTAAGTGTTGTTGTAGAAATTTTTAATAGGCTATTCATCTCCCCCTCTAGCCATTAGGACCTTTCAACTGTTTTGAAGGAAGTCTTTGATTTGCAATATGTTCCTCGGTCTCTTAAGGAATTCTCGGAGGATTGGCTACAGGGCAAGGGGCCTTTGCCATCACGTTTAATCATGTTCCTCTTTGCAAGATTCGCCTGGACCCTTTGGGTTACCAGGAATAAGATGGAGATAGAAAAATGTTATCCTAAAGCGCCATTTGATGTTCTATATGCCGCTCTTTCCTTGCTAGCAGAAGTGGAGCATGTTGCTAAAGGAAGGCGACAAGCAGAGGATGTTCTAAGTGAATGACACGGTGGTCCACTGGATGAGAAGCTTTAAGCCAAGCCTGACGATGCCAATAGACGTTTATGAGATTTGAGCTTGTAATAGGACTAGCTTGTTCTGCTATCTTAAACTGCCATCTTTGTTTTGAGCTTGTAATACGGACTAGCCAACATCTAGCCCTTGAATTGACACTGGTAACCCCAATTCTGTACCTGAATGTTGCTTTCTTAAAAGCAGAGGTTTTCCTCTTTAAAAAAAAGTTAAGGACCTTGTGTCCATAGTAGTAAGTTTGGAACATAAACTTGTACAGACTTGCCATGTGTGGGTATGGTATGCTAAGTACTTTGTCATGATCAGATGTTCCGTGGATTTGGCGTGAGCTGTAACATGGGGTATCTAGGAGGGCTAGTACCTTGTCTCACTCTTTAACCATTTAGGGGCAGTTTAGGTTCAGGCACAAGTTACTCCTTATGTATTGACAAGTCGTATGGGCTGTGACCATTGTCTTTGGGCGGCCAAACTTGTACCCCACTGCAGTTCTTCATAATCAAAAGGACTCGTGGAAGACTGCTCCAATTGTTTCTTATCTGCTTACACATGTTTAACCATGCTATGCTTTGCCTAGTTGAATAGACAACTTTACTATATTGCACAAATGCCTTTATGCAAACCAAGTTTCATTCCTTGCTAGAACCCAATGCATGATCCTTGTTACTTATTATTGGGTAGGTCCTTTTGAGTACAATTGTGTACTCATGATACTAGTTGAGTTTTATAGGTGAGGTAGAGCCCCGCTTAGGGTAACTATGTGGCCGAGTCCTCCATGAATTTGGGAGTAGTAAACCCGCCCTGTGAGGTGTAGGTCCATGGTAGTGGCGCAAACCATGGACATGTATAAAAAAACTACGTTATGTTGTCTTAAGACTTTCGCTACTCTGGATGTGGTGTTATGAGCTATTTTGTGAATAAATGTGTTGTAAACTTAAGTATCTTTTCCTTAATGTGATGTGAACTTGTTATGGACCATGTGATACTTTGTTTCCCGTAATTGATCCTAGATGAAAGTCACATAGTTGTGTGTTATGTAGGTAGTTGTAGCACCTAGTTTTAAGGATAAAATCATATACACACTATATGTGAACCTAGAAAGTCAAATCACCCATATGACTACAAAAAGAGGTAATATCAAAAGACAATGCTTAATTACATAACATATATTAGTATAAAAGAATATAACAGTAGACACAAATAGCAGAATGACAACTTTGATCTTCAGGTGAAGGCTCTAAATCCACAAGGACAACTGATTGGTTAATCATAAGCCTAACTCCTCTAGACTAGCAATCTGGTATCAATTCGGAATTTTTCCAAAGTATAGAAAATAAAGCAAGAGTAAGCACATATCATACTCAGCAATATAACATAGGTTTCATGAGGCTCAAAAGGTTGACACGGGTTTACAACGGTCAGCATTTTAGTGAGTCAAATTTTAACATAATAGTAGTAACAAATTCAGCTTAAGCCCCAAATAACCACGCGATCATGTACCAGGAATAATATATAGCATAACAAATTAATCATAGGTGTTCTTCTATTCCGTAAGGGTCCCAAGGCCATTCGTGACCGTGAGCACAGTGATATATACCAGTTTTACACTCTACATAGGTTGTACACTTTCACCATAAGTCGTGATTCTCATATGCCATCACCTCTTCCAAAAGAGTGTGGCAGGGTACACTACAAGACCGTTCACAGGTTCCACTGATAGGTAGAAACCCGCTAAGGATTCCCCATCAACTAGTATGATTCCCCATCAAAGGTGTGACTAACAAAAGACAAAGAAACCAAAGTGCACTCCCTTGGACAGGTCGAAATCAAACTAATCGGAGCCCCTCTTGCACCTTTCGGTAAGCTGCCACAAATTAGTAAAAGTCTGATACTGAATCAAGCCAGAGCCATATAGCTTGTGGTTGTACTGTAAGACCCGGGTCGTTACTTACCGATAGTCCTTAGGGAGAGAAACTAAAGCATTTGGAAGGTAGCCAAATACTCTAGCCCCCTTTATCCATGTTGCTAAAAATCATATTTTAGTTTATTGCATATACCATTAGTCAAGTTACAGATCATGGTTATTTAATTCGAGCACTAGCAAAAGTACTACCCAGTACAATTATCCCGTAGGTATCAAGGTACAAGGTACAAAAGCTAAGATATCCTTAGGGATAACAAGGTAGACACATGTATCATGTATTAAATTGCATTAAGGGTTATTAGGAAAATAAGGATGGTCTCATGCTATCCTTGCCTTTTACACCTGCTTTTCACTTAAGGCAACTACTCATAGAAATTCTTAGTCTCTTCTTCTACAACTTCCAGCCTCCAGCGCTTATGTACAGTTCTCTTCTACTCGTGGCAAACACCAAGCGTAGAGAAACATACAAAACAGGCAAACCAATGACAGCTAAGCACATTACACCCATCATAATAAAAGCTTTATAAACAACGTGCTTAAAGAGGGCTTGTTGCTACGATAGCAAGAGCGCAAAAACCACTAAAGACGGAGCTATGATTTAAAAGATATGGATTTGTGAAACTTGGAAAACATCAAGTATTTATTTTAAACAACTATGAAATATTTATCAAATTTATTTTAGTTCTGAAAATGTTATTTATGATGTTTAAGAAAAATATTTATAAGGTTGGGAACATATTTGTATAAAGAAGGATGTAGAAAACTATTTATTGGAAGGCTTATTGCTGGCAGGGCTACTCTAAAATTAACTGTAGATGACAGGGGTCGGTATATGTGTATTTCAATTGCATTTCTGGATTTGTTTTTTTAAGGAAAATGGCCACAAAACGTATCCATGACGTCATGTGATATCACCAAGCTAGGAATCGAAACAGCTAGGAATTGGAGCAGGGCAGAGCACGCACGGCGCACGGCCGGTGCTTCGACGCGGTAGCGTTTCTTGCGCATGCGTGCCGAGGGAGCACAGGGATCTGGGCGCTCGTCTCGGCTCTGGGTTGGGCACGGCGCCGCTGGAGCAGTCGGCACCAGTGTGGGAGGCGGTGGCGCACGGCCGGAACTTCTCGGGAAAGGCCCAATTCGACGCTTTGGGACGCGATTAAGATGATGGGGTGAATCGCAGGGGCGCGGGGATGCTCAGTCAGCGAGACTTACCAAGGGCAGAGGAGCGTCGGCAATGGCTGCCTGCTGGAGCAAGCTCGGCAGTCCGCACGGCGAGAACAGCTAGGCGTAGTCCGCCGGCTCCGAGGAAGAAAGAGTTGAGGTGGGGAGGGTGGCTGGGTCCGAAGGGGTCGAGGGCTCTGCTGCTGCCTTTATCAGGAGGGACTCAGGGAGCGGGTTGCGACGGACCGCAACGGCTCAGTGAACGCGGTGACGCTAGCGGATCAAGACGGACAAGGGTGGAGTAGCGCAGCTGGGTCCTCGTGGCAGCGGCCCTGTCGTTTCATGCGGAGAAGATAGATGACAGGTGGGGACCACCTATCGGTGAAAGGGAGAGAGAGAAGAGGGGCTGACGACTGGGACCCGAGTGTCATGGAGACAGAGAGGGATAGCTCGCGTGGGCTGGCTGGCGCGATGATGGGCCACGGGTTGGGTGGGAGAACTGGGCCACTCGGGCCACAGGAGGAAGAGGGGAGTTCTTATTTTCTTTTCCTTTTTATTTTGAAGCCTTGACCAAAACCATTTTCAACGCGATTTGAATTCATTTTGAATTTTTGATCAAAACCACACAGTACAATAAAATATATGTGCCAGAATGAATGCACAAAAATGTTGCAAATCCTTAAGATAGATTTTAATTTAATGATTTTTTTTTTGGTTTTCCTATGTTTTCATGAGCATAAAAATACATAAATAAATCACATTAAATCTATTTCAAAAAGAGTAAATTTTAGAGTGTTACGGTAGTATATTAGGATGACCGTATGGATTAAGAGTTAGGCCAAGTGTCCCCCAACACCGTACCACATGATACTTTGAACTAGTTCGTCCTTAAATTTCATGATCGTCCATTGAAAACGGAAACAAAATCCATCAGAAGGGGCATGAAAACCATAATGGCCCAATCAATCATCATCATTGTGACATCACTTAACTAATGCCACTACAAATACATGTTAGTCATAATGATTGTGTCATCATTAATCACCAAAACCGAATTAGGATCCAAGATGTTTTCACCATTGTTATCACCAAGTCTCAATTGAAACTAAAATTATCTCCCACTTAAGATTGAATCTAGGCAACTACCACCAACTTTAACAACCATACACGTCAGAAAAAACAAGCAACAATATCTTTGTAAAAACTATCATGGTAGGTGAGTTGAAAGCAAGGTATACCTACAAAGGTTTTGTCACTTCAAACATTATAATTTAAATTTATTTGTAGCATGTTTTGAAATATCAACATGAGTTATTTAAGTTTTTACATAACTATTAGTGAAATCATAGATTCCAAAAGTCATATGAGTTGCGTTCATTGCCTTTGAGCTATTTATTATAATTTTTCATCACTTAATTGAAAATTTAATTGGGTTATATCAGATTTCTTTTGTTGCAACTTATATTTTTCACATTGTTGATATGTATATGCTATAATAACTTATGAAACAATAATACCCATAATTTGGTAGAAAAGTTGATTAATGTGCAATACAAAAATGGCCATGACATTTGAGTCTTAAACAAGGTACACTTACCAAGGTTTTTGTCGCTTCTACTACTACTGATAAATTGTTTGTAGTTGGTTTTGTTCAAGCTACACAAAGTACATAGGCTTACAAAACTTGTACACAAATTTGTGTGCTCTAACAGATATAAGGGTTGTCTTGATTGTCTTCGAGCTATTTCTTATATTTCATCATCACTTTCAAAGAAACCAATGTTTGATGATCCACTTGTTTGAATCAATCTTTCCCACATTGCTAATGCAAAGTTGTTATTCTTAATTGCAACAATATTATTTAGAAATTACAATGCTCAAAAAGACCCAAACTAGAGGTCATCTTGGTAAAATTTCTACAAATCTAAATAGGGGCGATGGATGATTACTCTTGTTTGTACCAAACTTATCTGCTTTTTAATGAAAAATATATGCATAGTGTTAAAACTAAAAAACTTTCCCATTTGACCATCAAGATCCCAAGGCACAATTATGAACTTCAAAAGAGAATTTTCTCAAAAAATATAATGGTCAAACCTAAAGCCTGCATTTTTGCCACAGCCTAAAGTTACTACAGGCCTCGACAAAATCAACTAAAAACTAAAGTGGGGTGTTGCCAACGTAGGTAAGCAGGTAGGCACCCCATCCCTACCACATCAGCAATCCATGTGCTTTCCCCTCCTGAGCTATCCAATCCCACTAGCTAGAGATATCTCCATTATTATCACCAAGTCTCAACTGAAACTTAAAGCCTCTCCCACTTGAGATCCAAATCTAGGCTGCTACCACTAATTTTCAACAACCATATGCATGAAAAAGCCAAAATAGAGGTCGATAAAAGAAACTATCATGCTAGGTGAGTCACAAACAATGTACCCCAACAGATATATGAGTTGTATGGATTGCTTTCAAGCTATTAATTACATTTCATCATCACTTTAAATGAAATAGCTAGCAGATGATGTTTTTTAATTAGTCTTATGTACATTACTAGTGAAAAATAGTTATTCTCGGTGGAAAAACAATAATATTATCTAGAAATTACAATGCCAGGAAAAATCCAAATCAGTGGTCATCCATGTAAAAAAACTTCCATGTAAGAGAAGTTAATTACTTCACCATATAAGAATTTGCCATGATTGTTGATTCTTAACGAAGGCACCATAACAAGTTATTGTTTGCTTGAACCATATAACTAAAATTTACATGTATGATATTTTGAATGATCAATAAGAGATACATAGGTATGTATAGAAAATCTCCATGAAAGTCTTGGATCCCAACTCATTCATGAGTTGTTTTCACTCTCTCATTGGATTATATATTTTCTTGATCATTTTAAATGAAACTAATTAGGGCAATGGATGATTGGTGTTGTTTGAACCAACTTTTTCACATTTTTAGTTAGAAATGTTATGTAACTAGTAAAAAAATCATAATTTGTTAGAACAAATAACTTCATTTAGGAAATAATTTCTATCAAAACTAGAGTGGCAGGACATACATGAAAGCTTAATATGGATGAAAATGGCATGAACTAGAAAACTTTTGTGATGCACTTTCAAAGAAAGGAAATAATCATCTTTCATAGATAAGTTTTCCCTTATATCTCAATACCAACACAAACTTATCCACGGAGCAACTTTAGCATTTTGGTGGAACAAAAACCAATTGCAATTTTAAATGATATCCATAGTGTTGAAACCAAAAGACTTTTCCACTTGACCATAAAAAAATCCCAAGGCATTGATATGAACTTCAAAAGCATGTTTTCTTTTAAAAAGTCAAACCAAAGCCTACCATTTCTGCCCCAATCTAAAGCTGGTGCAGGCCTAGACAAAAGCAAACAGAAATTATAGTGGGGTGTTTTGAGCACAAGAAGATAGGTAAGCACCCCTCCCCTATGAAAATAATAATTTGTTTAGCTCCCCTCCTACTCCATCTAATTTCGATGGTTGGAGAGATCTCCGTTGTTATCAACAACTTTCAATGGAAACTGAAAGCCTTTCCCACTTAGTTTTGAAAATCTAGGCAATTGCCACCAACTTCAACAAACCATACACATAAAAAACATACGAAAGTCATATTTGTAAACAAAAACTACCATAATACACTACTACATGCAGACCTATCATCGTCGGCTTGGAACCCCCATTGCAACTAGTTTTCCGCTTTGGCAGTAAACACTCGATGGTGATAGTCGAAGTCATAACACCGCTGCATTGGTCAATGATCTGACTGTAATCGTGACAATCACCGTCGCCTTGAACCACGACATGACTGTGTGTAGTGCGGGTTCACCGTCACCTTCACATCCAATACGTCTGTGGTGAGGTGAACAACTCCATCGTTTAGGTGTTCGAACCGCTTGTGTAATGGTCATGATCACTGTCACATTGCACAATGACCTGACTATGTGTAGTGAACATTCACCGTAGCTTTGATGTCTGACACGTCTGTGTCTAGGTGAACATCACTATTGCTTGGTCATATGAACTGTCTATTCAGTGGTCATGGTCACCGTTGCCTTTGCAGTACGATGGCCTAGGATGATCTATTAGTCCATGTCAGGTTACTAAACAATTTGGCGGTGATTCACTTCTCACCAATGGATATAATCATATAGATATAATCATAATAACTTAATGAACACACACCATATAGATATAATCATTACATCCATACCTCATGTCCATAAACAAGAGTACTTTTTACAATAACAATCCACACTAACATAACAACTGTGTCAACTGATGTACTAACACAAGCGGTGCATAGATTGTAGAATAAAAGTAGTACTCCATTTAGACTTACACAACGAAAACAAGGTAGATGTGCTCTGCTCCTATGTGGCACTCATGCTTCCAAGGAAAAACTTCATTCTGATTGGTAGCCAATGCACCATGGAACTCCTCTTGTTCCTTCCTTAGCCATTGCACAAAAAATGTTCAGATGCACTCAGACTCCATCATCTGCACAAAGCAACAAAATTAATAATATTCAACATACCATTGCTTTAGTTACCAAGCCCAAATTGACCTATATACTGAATCAAAACAACTCCATACTTGAACAAATAAACAAATGCATTTTCACTACTCTGCTAATGACTCCATGAACAAGGGAACATAAAGAAGATAGTGAGGTCCATTGATACATAGACTCTAGGTAGGTCTAGGACAATGGATGACCCATGTATATAGATGACCATGTGGGCCGCCCGGCCGGGCCTAGCATGGCCCGAGCCATGTAGGGCATGCGGGCTATTGGGCTATGCCGGGGTCATGCTTTGTGCCTATCTATCGGCCTTTTGGGCAGGGCTGGCCCAAAAAGCACACTAATGCCACCAGGCCAGGCTAGCCCGAGGCCCATTGAGAAAGGAAAGGAGGCAGGGATAGGGCGTCGCTGAAGGGAAGGAGTAGGGCTAGGAGGATGGCGCTCTCTCTCCTTCAACTATGGAGGAGGCCGGTGCCATGCACTACTCCTAGTCTCCCACATGCTCGTTGAGGCAGGAGGAGAGTCGCCACTGTGCTCTGCTCCCACATGCTCACCGAGGCAGGAGGAGAGCAGCCACCACCGCCAAGCTCGTTGATGCAGGAGGGGAGCCACTGCCGTAGTCACTCCCATGTGATGTGCACACTAAGGCTTAGGGTCATTGGATCTAGTGGAGGTGGTTGAGTCAGAGGTGGAGAGGCCAAGAGAGAGGGAAGCAGCTATGAGCGCATGGGAGGGGAGCATTGCGTACAGCGTACTCGCGTGAGGGGAGGGGAGCGTCGTGTACTTGCGTGAGGCCTCGTGGGTGCGGTGGCAGACAGAGAGAAACTTAGGATTAGGGTTCAGAATTAGGAGCAACTATATATACACTAGACTCGATACCGGGCTTTGTTGGGCCTAGAGCATTTTATAAGGCCATGCCATGCCGCTTGTCATGCCTAGGGAGCAGCCCAGGCATGGCTCTATGCAATGAGCCAGGCCAACCCAGCCCGCTAGTCATCGGGCCATGTCATGCCCGTGCTGGACCAAAATATTGGGCTTTAGGCCGTGCCAATGGGCCACAGGCTGCATGGCCATCTATACTTGTGTGGGGAAGACATGAACTTTTTTGCGCTTTATGTCATATGCAAGCAGTGTTCAATCCTCCCCAACAAAGAAAATTGAATTCCATTCTAGGTGAACTACAATCACTCTGTACTCCACATCACAAACTTTGTAACCAAATTTAATACTGTTCTGTCCAAATATCTCCAACATGGTCACCATATGCTTCAATGTCCATTTATTACTACCATAGTCTTTAAGGATCTAGATTGAAAGCTGAGTCATACGATAAATATCAGCATTACATAAACACAAGTGACCCTAGGCTTCATGGATGGAGATTGCATCACCACATGGCTTCTATATTTTTATTCATGTCTTTCTATGCATATCAACAGCAACGACCTAGAAGAACTCCAGCCAGTACATAAAACCATTAAGAAATTGACTTCTCACATATGTGGATACTAATAATACTGTCACCCCACTCAGATTCTTTAAAGATCCTTGCTGCACTCTTAGATGAGTAGATGCTCACACCTATGCTCTCATCTTCCCATATTTAAACACATGGAAGTGCGAGGAGACTGTCGGATCGAACCCCAAGTGAGCCTCACTATAAGAACGCAAGTTATCTAGCAGTAGCAACCATTTGTTAGTCGCCAGATTGCAGACAACATAGCAACACCCAACGCACCAGCAGAGGATGAGGCCACTATAGCAATATGATACGACAACATCTTGAATGGGAAAGGGCAAGAAGGACAAGGAGGGGTGTTCATCGATGATGCTGGTGAAGTGGCATTTGCCTTTTCGGTGTGATAGAAGAATCCAGCAACAATATGGGGCAACTCCTTATGGTACTCGGAGTCTAAGATGAGGTGGTTCTAGGAGCGTCAGACACACTTTTAGCTACACAAGGAGCAGGTGGTGAGGCAGCGAAGGATGAGGACCAAGACATGGTCTGTGAGGATGGACACTCTATTCCTCTTGTTGGGGACCTCCTCCATCTTGACAAGGATCTGCTGGAGCGGTAGACACACTAATCAGATGGAAGCTTGCTTCCTACTTACATGAGTGAAGAGGGGAATAAAAATCCAAGAAACATGGATAAGAGAGGTGTGAAAGCATTACCCTTGCATTTGGATCTTGTGATAGTGAGATCGAGTAGGCATGATGGTGAGTACCACCTTGGTCGCTAGTGGATATATGCGGGCTGGTACCGGCACCACAGTGCGGAGAACTAGATTGTCAGCAGTGAGTGGCGGCTTGCACATGACTGACTAGGGGCGGCCACGCTATTCAGCAAAGGGTAGCAGGAGCGGCGATGGGGAATAACAACACTGAGGAGGAGATAGACAGGGTGGGGAAGCGATCTTTGTAAGCTAAAGTAGGAGCCACAAGAATGGAAATTTGAGTGAAACTTTGTAAATATGCGAGAGACTTGGGCGGGCTTTGGAAATTGATAATAGCGGTACCATCCTAACCATCTAGAAGTGGTAGTGAAGGCTGTCGACAGATGTCTTATACAGTCATGAACTCTAAGGTGGTCGGGGGCTACCATCACACTACTGATCATAGAAGACTGCTTCTACATCACACAAAATAAGCATCGCAACAAAGATAACTCAGATCTCAAAAAATACATTAAGTTAAGAGTACTTCATATTTTATTTAAATAAAACATACATATTCTACACTAAAAATTCAGTACATAAAATGAAACCCTACAAGACTAGTTTTAGCGGGATGCGGATGACCCTCCGTCGGGCCTTATGCCAGGCTTGTAGTAGAGGCCCTTCCCCAGGAGGCGCTCGGTCTGCTATGTTAATTAAAAATATAGTTAGCTTCAATTGGTGATAGGAACTACGTAACTTAAAAATTGAAAGAAGGTTGATCACAAAAAACATCATCACACACAGTCATTTCTTCACTACCTTCTCCTTGCGTGCTTCCCTATCAGCCTTATTGGCCACCTGGCGCTGGTCCATGCGAGCCTTCACCGCCTCATTGCCGCCACAGTACCCAACTCCACCAAGCCACGATCATGAGTCATGGCATCATTGTTCAAGATATACTTGGCCAAAGCACTATGCTCTGGCCTAGAGATCCCCTCGCCTCTACGAGAGTTCCCATTCGCATGTTGCAACAACTTGCGATGAGTCCATGATGGCACTTTCTTGCCATGGCAAAAAGGGCACACAAAGGTGTGCTCGCTATGACCACAAAACCTCATGCCTCCATTGGAGAGTTTGAGCAGGATCTTGCTCTCCTTCTCTTCGAAGTCAACCTTGACTGAATATCAGTTATCACTTTCAGAGTCACTATGACTAGCCATGCTTGCGTAGGAAGAGGAAGAAAGACAGAGAAAGATGAAATGCAAAATTTTGCTAAGTTCAGAGTGGAGAAACCAACATACCGCACCCCTTCTTAAACGAAGCAATGGTGATGATTACCATGGCAACATTGAGTTCCCTAGGAGTGTATTTCCCATCGCCTTGCCTTGAAGTGTACCCAACACATCCATTCAATGGCAATGATTAGCATGACAGCATCGAGTTCCCAAGGCACATATTTCACGTCGCTTGCCCTAGCAGCGTACCCAAGGCATACAAAAACATTAGAAATGCAACCGCCATAATGGTCATCAATTAGGGCAGTGACAGCGATGGCAGGAACATTGATAACTTCCTCGCCGTTCCGCTAGGCTTCTCTCTGATGCCACGCTACAAGAAGCATAGGATCCCTCCATTCCTGCCTATCAAAATCATGTCTAATGATGGTGACAGGGAGGATGATGTTTGAGTGGACCGATGACACTGCGTCGGAGGCATCCTCCCCCTCTGGCAATGGTCGGGCAGCGATGTCGAGTAAGACTAAGTCAATTTTAGTTGTAGTTAGTACTAGTAGTCTAGCCTAGTAATACAATGGCGGGTGCAGTGTAGTACTTTTGAGATATCATTTTTGCGTATTTTGGGGAACCCTCATCAGCATTCCCCATGCACCCATAACATTAGAAATCAATATAAGTATTCTACTATAGTACTTCTTCCTTCTTCATTGTCTCGCGGTCCTTCTTCCTCCTCCCAGAGGAGGGCGCGAGCCTCTAGGTGATCAACACTAATGCTGAATCACCATAGGAAATAGAGATAGGAGCTGTAACACTAACATAATGTACTCTTTGCGTTAGAGAAATCACTACTACATTTAGACATATCACAACCATGTCGTGACCCCATCGCAATCCAATTTTGGCCTTAGCAGTAAGCTATCGATAGTGATGATCATAGCCCTCACCGTCGGCATCTGAGATCG
Source organism: Miscanthus floridulus (assembly GCF_019320115.1). Classification (NCBI taxonomy): domain Eukaryota; kingdom Viridiplantae; phylum Streptophyta; class Magnoliopsida; order Poales; family Poaceae; genus Miscanthus; species Miscanthus floridulus. The sequence goes on along the minus strand of NC_089592.1, from coordinate 60,625,920 downwards.
ACTATGGTGTACACTAACACTGCCATATTGGCTTATGATCCATCCATGATAAGGTCCTTACTTCCATCGTATTGGAGCACAACCTGGTTGTGTGGGTATACACTAACACCATGGCATTGGCAAATTATCCGCCTATGTCGAGGGTATGATCACCGTCATGTCAGCACATCAACTACCTATGTAGTGGTCACTAGCACCATCCCCTTGTGCTTGGACCTAACCGTCTGCAGTGTGGGTTCACTATCGCTTGGATGGCCGATACGTCTATGTAGAGGTAAACATCAACGTCGCGGTGGTGATAACAAAACAATGAACGACACTTACATCCGACAGTGATAGAATATCATCTGGTTTCACAATATTTACTAATTTAGCTAGGCCCCTAATAGCTTACTAAACACAAAGCATATAGATATATAATTATTACAGTCATAAATCATGTTAACAAACAAGAGTACTTTTTACAATAATAATGGACACTACCATAACATCTTTCTCAACTGATGTCCTAACACAAGTGGTACATAGATTACATACTAAAGTTACTGATCTCTATAGACTTACATAACAAAACAACATAGCTGTGCTCCTTTTATGTGGCACTTCTACTTGCAAGGCAAAATGAATATATAATTAGTACATCCTTTCGATTGGTAGCCAATGCACCATGGAACCCCTCTTCTTCATCTCTAATCCACAACCTAAACAAAGCGGCAGAATTAATAATATTAAACATACCATTTCTTTAGTTAACAAGCCAAAATTAGCCTATACATACATAGAATTAAACAACTCCCTACCTAAACAAAGACTATCGTGACGATGAAATATAGCAAATGCACCTTTACTGTTCTACTAATGACTCCATGAACATGGGAACATAAGGAAGATAGTAAGACATGTTCATATAGAAACACCCTCTTGGTCTACAAAAGTGGATGACATGGGCATGGATGACATGAACCTTTCTATGGTCCATGTCATATGCAATTAGTGTTCTATCATTCCCAACAAGAAAAATGAAATTCTATTCTGGGTGAACTGTAATCACTATAAACTTAACATCATAAAGCTTAGAACTAACTTTAATATTGATGTGTCCAAACAGTTCCTCCGTGTCCACAACATGCTTCAATCTCCAGTTATCAGTACCATAGTCTACCAGTATCCACACTAAAAGCCAAGACATATTGTGAAAATCAGCACAACACACACATGTGACCCTGAGCTTGATGGATGGACATTTTAGCACCATGTAGTTTACAAATTGTCCTCCATATCTTTCCCAACATATCCATAGCAAGTATCACAAAGTACTCAAGCATGTGCATAGAACCATTAAGAAAAACACTTCTTGATTTTGAACATAGTACAATACCCTCGCCCTTGTTTAGATTCCTTAAAGATCCAAGCTGTAGTTTTAGATGAGTAGATCTCCACACCTATGCATGCACCCTCTACCTCCACAAATTCAATCACATGAAAGTGCAAGGACACGTTGGGTTGAAACCTAAGCGAGCCTGACCAACAGAACAATTGCTACATGGCAGTACATGCCATTTGTGGGTCACTAGATCGCAGACAACATAGCAATGTAATCCATTAGGCCCAACACACTAGCAAAGGGCGAGGCTACTGCAGCAATCTGAGATTAGAATTTTTTGGTGGGGGCAAGTAGGACAAGGAGGGCCATTCATCGGTGATGCTGGTGAAGTGGTGATTGCCCTTTCGCAAGCTGCCATAGAAGAAGCCGATGATAGGAGTTGGAGATGACGTGCTTCTCGGAGCGATAGACACATTTGCAGCAGCACAAGGACCGAGCAGGGTGGTAGCAGAAGATATCAACATGCACATCATCTGAGAGGTTATCCGCTGTGTTCCTCATGTTGGGGGCCTCCTTCATCTAGAAGGACACCACCAGCCGAAGAGATGAGGCCACCCTACCGTGGAATTGCATCAATAAACATTAGTAAGGAGATGACTTTCGAGGAGAAGGGACAGCGATGTGAGTAAGGCCTTATTACACTTGCCTTTAGATCTGGTGGCGATGAGCATGAGTTGCAATGCTAGTGACAACAACTGCTCGTTCGCCAGTGGATCAATGTGGGCAAGCCAGCGATGTGCATCGGCACGGAGCAAGAGCTAAGTAGTGGTGATGAGCAGGAGCAGTGATGGCGAACAACAGCAATGATGACAAGAAAAGCTATCTGTGTGTGGGAGATGGAGGGGGTGGGGGTTGCTTGCTCTCCACGTAACTTTTAGGACATGCAAGAATCAAAATTTCATCAGTTTCGTGCGAGAGGGTTCAAACACGGGATTAGAAATTTTGCAACTAAGCGGTGGTGAATGCACAATACCATCACCGGTGGCTGGGTCCTATTACCACCCGAAAACTGCCATATGATATGATGATAAACAATAAGGCACACAATTTTAACATTTGGCATTGAAACAAAGCCAAACTACGCACTTAGAAAACTAAGAAATGCACAATTCTAGTACTATGATTGAAAGAAAGCCAACTTGAGTTCAATGGTGAATAACAAGGCACACAAATTAACATTGAAAAAAGCCAAACTATGCACTTAGAAAACATAAGGAAAGCATAAAGCTAGTACTCGGATTGAAAGGAATCCAACCTGAGTTTCATACATTTCATACCGAATAAGTAGATCGACGCTACCAAGCTAACAAGCATGCCAAAAGCTAAAATGCAGATACTAATTAGGCCAACACTATGTGAAAGGTAAAAGGCCTTCATATGAACATCATTGGTTGCTTAATTAATCATTCTCCATGCAGATCCTAGTCGACCTCCATGTGATCATTGTGAATCTCCATAAGATCCTGCAGATTATGGTCGGCCTCCATGGGATCGTTGTCAATCTTCATGTCATCCCAAGCCTTGACCACTATAACCCTACCCACATCCATTGGTACACTTTCATCTAGCTCATTGACTTTATTCACAAAGCACTTATTCGATGAACCAATATTGAGGACAATAAGGGGCACAAGCTGCACTCCACAAAGATAAAAGGCCATAAACTCTAAAACAAGAAGATGCATTTTCATCTGTAGATCTAAAAAAATACTGTAGCTATGTTGGAGGTAAAGGAGCAGAGAGCATGAGAGAGGAATACAAATGAATATAGAATCCAATGCATTTACCTTAGATCCAGATGGAGCAGAGAAGTAGAGAGAGGCTGCCTTTCATTAGCCGCTAGCAGGGTGAAGCAGAGCAAGGGAGCAGAGTGGGAAATAGATGGGAGGGAGGTGTGGTAGGACCATAGGAGTGTATAGACAATTCAAGAAATTGATTGCCCCTATATTAGGGCCTAGTGTCCAAGGAAGTAGGATGCCTCTGACACATCAATTGATAGTTGTATCTACATGCATTTACAGTTCAATAAATTGAGCACCTGGTTAATCACATTGCATTTAGTTCAACAATAGTTGTACAAAATTGACACATTTCAGTCTGACACATAAATTGATACTTGAATCTACTATGGTGAACTAAGCAACTTGCCAATGAACATGCCAAGAACTAAGATATGTACAAAATAGTTGAAAGAAGAACAACATGCACATTTCTTTCTCAAAGGTACAAAATCTTCCTTCATCTTCGTTGGAACCCTAGCCATTTCTTTAATCTATGGCATCGCTTCAACCTCCTGTAGGTGTTCTTCATTTATTCTAACATTGGCCTCCGTCTTCAGCTCCCAAATCTTGTTACGTAAATCTAAAATCAAAGTCTTCAGATATTTTCCATATGGGGATCGTACCACTCATAGAACCCACAATCTAAGTCGGACTACAAAAAAATAAATTACCATAAGTACAACAGGATTTCAGCATTTGCATTGCAAAAATAGAATGAATAAGAAAGAAATTAAGTTATATTTGCCCTGCAACATCTGTGGTACCGACGTCTTGGGTTTCCATCACTCCACAAAATCCACTAAGGAGTCTTCAAGCCATAGCGACGCAAAAGTGGTGGCTGGTATGCATAGGGGTGGTTCACGACACGGTACGGGATGGGCGGCCCCTCCTATTGTAGCCTCCTCTGCCAGAAGCCGGTGTTCTTCTCATGATGGCACCCTAGTATGGTGTCGACCACTAGGAGGAGTTGGAGCTAGATGCAGCCAGGGAGTAGTTAGGGTTCAAAGTGCTGCACACTCTGAGTGAAGAGGTCAGCCTAGGTCTTTTGTCTATGCTTTTTATTCCTGCTAAGGCACCAAAACATCCTAGAAAACCCTCACACTCCTACCAAGATGAAATGTTGTGTCACATGCGGTTTAGGGTACTATCTGCATGTAGAAGGACTATATTGGATCCTCTATGCTTACATAGAGGTGTACACGTGGACCACAATCAAGACCAACTAATTCAATTAACAGTTCAACCAATGTAATAGTTCAACAATTATGTAATACTCATACATACTAATATAGAGGCTTCATCAGTACATATAAACTTTATTAACCTAAAAGGTTCACAAATATTAAGAGTTAATGTCAGATGGGTTGATAGTTGCTAAGATACTCAATTGGTTGATGTGGTCCCGAAGGCCAGAGGTAGTGAACCATAGCAAAGATGATAGAATCTCCATCCATGACCATATTGTATCTATAAAGTATGTCTTCTTCCTATCTAGTCCTACAAATCACAAAAATCTCTCCACAAATAGGGTCTTCAATGATTCTTGTCAAATTTTGTGGTCCGAGAAGGTGACAAACAATGGCTTCAACAATCAGCAGTTGGTCCTAGTGAATGTTCCATCCTCAAGTAGCAAACAACATCATCTGGGATCCTAGTGCCACCCCTAGCAGCCAAAAGGCAAGGTTGCTCGCATTGAAATGTCTTCTTCTAAAATAAGTCATCTGTTGTAATGAAGAAATTCCTAATATGAACAAAACTAATACCAAACCCAAAACCAATTGGAACCAAATACAAATAGGCAGGTGACCAAATCCATCTAACCTTCATGGGGCGTTGTCCACGACGACAATGCAAGGTGCTCAAGGCAGGGCAAGTATAGGCCATGGGTCAAAATGAAGATGAAGCAATAGGTGGGGAGAATGAAGATGATGCAATGGGTGGGGAGAACTAATTGATTCGTATTAGGGTTTTTAGTTGGTTGAACCATCACCAAGGCGCTAATGGGGGCCAAGGGGAGTTAGGAATAGGCTGGGTGGTTCTAGGTTTGTTGCCAAACAGACGATCCAGATTGATCGACAGCGAGAACGGACGACATGGGATTAGTTAAACAATATCCGTATTAATCCAACTAATGCCACGCTAATCCAATGCTATAATACAGTGATTGTCAGTGGTTAAACTGCTATTAGATTCTCCTAGAAACAATCACAACTGTACATGAAAGTTTTTTTCTTTTCATTCATATATATACAGAAGAAAAACAAAAAAATCATCATGTAACATTATCTATTTTAGGACATAATAAAAGTCAAGAGATCAAATCTATGCACTTACATTCAAGAGATCAAATCTATGCGAATAGAATTGTTTTCTTTGATTCATTCTATATATCTAACAGAAAGATACAATTTGGAAGAGTATATGATTGTACTCATCCAAAAACATAATAACTAACCTAAACTATTAAAACTACTTATACTAACTATAAACTACTTAATCTAAATATGATCCTGCTCACCTCGCTCGCTTGGGAGGAGGCGAGTCAAAGTTAGAGTCGTAGTCATCAGAGTCATTGACATCGGCAGCGTCCTCCTCCTCCTGGTCCTCCTTCTCAGAGTTCCATGAAGGACTATAATCAGAAGACCACTAGTCATCGGAGGAGACGTCCTCCTCAAAGGACTAATGGACTAACAAGTCATCCTCATTAGATGACTCGTTGCTTGGAAACTTGTGTGGCAGAACCACCCGAAATAGCACGCTTATGGATGTGCTTGTCTCCCACCAGACACTAAGCACCCCGAAAATAGGCTACCGTGAGCGGTATCCATCGGGCACACCCTAAGGGAGAGCCCGAAAGATCTACATTTTTCCCAAGGATCCAATAATGAGAATGAGTTACAATACAAGTCCATTTCATACATTAGAGATTCTTAAAAAATACATTATTACAATACCAAATGTCAGAGTGTGGAATGATAAACAATAGAATTTAAATAAACATCTAGCAATAGGAGCGAGGATTCTGTCTGAGCCCACTAGAAGAATCCTCCACACAAAGGTACTGCTCATGCATCACCTACAATAGGGGTAAATAAACCCTGAGTACACAATGTACTCGCAAGACATATCCAACCAGTGGGAATAATTTCCCGACTCCAAGGAATATGATAAGCTTTATGGTTTGCTGGTTTCTTTTGGCAAAAAGCAATACTAATAGTGAGTCATTATTTATGTATTATTATCAGATGTATTAAGTTATCATCTAGCCAGTCTATATAAGCACATGTTCTACTTCCAAGCAAGAGTTGAGCAAACATTTCCATTTCTTCTCTTTTCAACTTTTAGTTCTTACTATGGTGCTAAATTGTAGACAAGCCATATCGGATTTCTTGGCGATTCGTGAATCAATGTGCCCAGCTGGGTGCCCGAAAACACATGCCTCGCTTGTACCCTAGACACAAGCAGGACTAACCCATCACTCTCCTGTCCCGAGTGTCTAGGTCCCCGTCTAGACTTGGACTCCAAACCCCCACTCCTGAGTCCCAGACTCAGTGTGGTGCAAGAACCTCCACCATCTCCGCCTCCAATCAGTCGGTTCGGAAAGAGCCAGATCCACGACAAGAGAGCAACAAGTCTTCCCTACGCCCATACCCAAGTATGTGCTCAGGACAATAAATTTGTGACTTGCCTAGAGTCATATGCAATGACCGGTCCTTAATCGACACAGACAGGGAAAAAGTGTAACCGAGCTATGCCCTGTTGGTTGCAGGACACAACCCTTTACACCCACCAATTCCTAAACCATATCCCTACCCGATCACCATTTACCTTTACACATTTTATCATAAGTGATCATATTTATCACCTACTTGCGAGTAACGGCAGGTTACTCATGCTACCGATACCCTAAGCATAGCAGCTACTCGACCTGTACTAGTAGGACTCATGGGTAAATATATTTATGCATGTAGTTTCCATAAAATGCTTGTAACTTAAATGCACATCACACATATATATTCAGTGATCATTAAAATAGGGATTATGCACCAAGGCTTGCCTTAGGCAGGCGACGGGTCAGTAAGGTCAACACCAGCAGGCTCTGGGGCTCCCTCCTACATGAGGATCTCCTCCTTGTACTCCTCAATCACCTCATCATACACCTACTCATCGAAGGGCATGAAATCTACCAGCTCATGATCTACATGCATGAAATGATGATGCAATGCTTAGTAATATAGCAACACCAACTCTTAAAATAAAGGTACATCTGTTTAACAACTAAGATAGTAGTATTGACCACAGTATTAAGCTATCTATCGTTGCTGATAACCAATTTGACGTATGGCATACAATATTATAACAACTACATGTATTCTTACTCCTAACGCTGATCTACGCTATATACGATAAAACAAGGGTAATAGTTATTTTATTTCGCAACACATTCTAAGACTACCAAATTTACAGCAAGTACATAATAACCTAGCGAGCCTACTATAAATTTTTTATAGCTATATCCATCCCCAACCTACCACAAAATTCCTACAATTATTAATCTACATAATACTAAGCCATCTAGTTTAAATTTCTAAACCTACAATTATCATGGCTAACTATAATCTAACTGCACTAACATGTAGATGGTAATTTTGTAAACCTAACAAACTTGGTTTCACTATTTTTGGACATATATAGAATTTACTGTAATTTATCAAAGTTCAGCTCATAACTAAATTAAATAAGCATTTCTACTTTACTAAAAATTGAAGAAACCAATTTCTAACTCACGGCCCAACTCGCGCGGCTCGGCCCACAACGGTGCGACGCGCGCGCGTGCGCAGCGCGGCCCACGCACGGGCGCGGCCCAGCCGGACGACGGCCCGTGGCGGGAAGGACCCGCGCGCGTTGGTCAAAAATGCAGAAACCCCCTTGGACTACTCTGTATTTCCCACGAGCTCTACAGTACTATTCCGCTAGTATACGGCTTTATGGTTACACCCTTGGAATATTCTATCTCTACATCAGCGACACCCCAATGGCACGTGCACTGGCACGGCGGCGCTAGCCCCGGCAGCTGCGCCGGCCGCATCAGCCCTTCCCCATCCTAACTACAGAGCTGACCCTTACCTAGGAGCGAACACAAAGCGCCGGGTGGTGGAAACATGTACTGGGATGCTGTAGCGAGGTTGAACCACGATGGCGGGTAACCTACAGCCACGGTGGGGTGTTCCGATGAGCGATAGTGAAAATGGAACAAACGAGTTAGCTAGTGAGCTCAAGGGACTACCCACGGAGACAGTCGAGGCATCGGTTCGACCGGACACAGCCCAAGCCGAGCTAGCCACATGCGCACTGGCGGTGTGGCAGCGCATGGTGATGGCACGGCCATGTTGGGGAAGGCTAGGCTATAGTAACACCATGGCCAAGGTGCACAGGGTGCTTAAGAGGGGAAGATGAGGCCGGTGGTGCAAGTAATTGCTATGAGGTGCTTAGGGTCCGTGGGTTGTCGATGGCGTAGACCCGTTCGGTCTTAAGGACCCAGTGGAGTGGCAACCCCAAATTGGGACATTGTGCGGTGACACAAGCAGCGAGGTGGGGTCAGTTAGGTGGTCAGCTACCTAGTGGAGCTGAGGACATGACCAATTTGAATCACGGTACTGTCACCACAGCGAATCAAAGGAAACGGTCCCGCCATCCATGATGACAGCGGAGACAGGGGGTTTTTGGCATGGCTTGGCTCAGCACAGTCATGGCCGTCAACGCAAAGTACAAGTGCACACAACGATGGGGAACAGCGAGGCATGCTCCAGGTGGCTGTCCGCACGGCCAAATCTACAAGCTAATGAAGCTTGGTACAGCGTCATAGAGGAACGCCGGACAAGGGAAGCAATAGCGCAACGTGACGCTAAAGTGATGGTGGAGCAGGAGGCCGTCCTGCATGTGCACAGCTATGGCTGGTCAATGAGAGCAGTGTTGCACGGTGGCTATGGACTACGCGCAGCGTGACCAGGGTACTGGGCGACGCGACGATGAGGCAGAGCTACTAGGAACCAGCGTAGTGCGCTTACATGCGTGCATGGTGAGTGCTGGGTAGATGCATCTGCTCGAGCAGCATCACGGGACCTGGCGCACCTCTGGCTAGTGTAGGGTAGGGTGTGGGTGACGTCCCGGATGCAGCGCGTCAGCCACGGCGATGTGAACCACGCGCCAGCGCGTGGCAGCAGGCAGCCAAGGCAGGAACGCAAGGACGATGCGCGCGATGTGCTTGCACAGGGCAGCAGTGAGGACACGGCCGATGCTTTAGTGCACGCTAGGTGAGCCAGCAGCAGCACCAAGTCAAGCAGCGGCAGTGACCGCGGCCAGCGTGGACTCTGTTCAAAATAGGTGACATGCACGCTTTTTAAAGCTATCGCAAAACCCTACCCGAAGGTCCAAACACCAAACCACTTCTTCTATACTCCAGTGGGTATGTAAAGCTATCGACCTATGCCACGACATCATGCTACTTCTTAAGTTGATCTCTCTATAAAAATGGCCAAACGTGGCTTCGTCGACCCGTTTTCAACTTACGCGAAATGACTTAAACTTCAAACGGTTTCGCGTCGAATTTCAATTCTGACCTACTTGATATACTAGCTAGCGAACCTCATCCTCGCCCACACATATTTCATTGTCGCCTACGAAGTACGTACTATAAACTTTATTAAAGGTCGCATACATGTTCTACATCATTTTTATTCGATAAAAATTCACTTAGAATACTAAACGCTATAAAGCGACATGAAACATAACATTTGTTTCTTGTTTCAGATAAATGTTTCCAGTACCGTACATTGATTTATACTTTATGTTACACACATTTGCACATAAGTAGGATGCTCATGCAGTGTTTTAGCAAAAACTGTACAATGTAACACCGAGGGTGTTACAAATATACCCCCCTAAAACAAAATCTCAACCCGAGATTTCATGTGCCTAGTGTGAGAAAGAGGTAGGGAATACATTTTTGGTGCAGCAACTAACTATCAGAGCCAGCGAGAAGGTGGGGGTAATGCTACAATAGGTAACTCTCTTGTTCCCAGGTGGCTTCATCCTCTGAATGGTTTTGCCACTGCACCTTGTAGAACTTTACCACTCTATTCCTGGTCACTCTCTCCTTCTCATCCAAGATTTTGACAGGGTGCTCGACATAAGTCAAATCTGGCTGGAGGGGAAGCTTTTCAATTTCCACAACTTCATCAGGAGCATGCAAACATTTCTTCAATTACGATACATGAAACACATTGTGTACCGCAGATAAAATATCAGGAAGCTAGAGATGATAAGCATCGGGGCACACTGTTGCAACACCTGGTACGGGCCCACATACCAAGGGGCTAGCTTGCCATAGACACCAAACCGATGCACCCCTCTCATAGGAGACACTTTGAGATACACATAATCCCCGACTACAAACTCCAAAGGCCTCCTTCGCTTGTCTGCATAAGCCTTTTGTCAGCTTTGAGCTGCCTTCAAGTGGCTTTGAATAATATTTACTTTCTCTCAAGCTTATTTTATCAAATCAGGCCCAAAGAACCCACGGTCTCCCACTTCAACCTAGTTCAATGGCATTCTACACTTCTGCCCATATAGAGCCTCAAATGGTGCCATGCGGATGCTCTCTTGGTAGCTGTTATTGTAAGAAAATTCAGCTAACTTCAAGCACTTATCCCACTTCTCAGGAAAAGAGATGGCACAAGCCCTCAACATATCCTTGAGCACCTGGTTCACCCTTTTAGTTAGACCATCAGTTTGTGGGTGGTATGCTGAGCTTCTAAGAAGATGAGTACCCAGACAGTGCTGCAGTTGCTCCCAGAAACAAGAGACAAAGATTAACCCTCTATCAGAGACGATAGTAAGGGGAACTCCATGAAGGGTCACAATCTAATCGAAATATATCTCATCATACTTCTTGGCTATATATCTAGTGTCCACTGGGACAAAATGGATAGACTTGGTGAGACAGTCCATAATGACCCAAATAGAATCAAAGCCCGTGGATGTGTGGGGTAAACCCACAATGAAATCCATGGAAATATCCTCCCATTTCCAAATAGGAATGGGCAAGGGCTGCAAATATCTTGGGGTATGCATATGATCTGCTTTAACCCTACCACAAGTGTTGCACTCCACGATGTGCCGAGTGATGTCCTGCTTCATGTTAGACCACCAGTACAAGTGGAGCAGATCATGATACATCTTGTTGCTGCCAGGATGAATAGACAGTTTTGAATGGTGAGCTTCATTCAAAATCTTTCTTTTCAGCTCTTCATTGGATGGAACCACTAGTCTATCCTTGTATCTCACTAATCCATGTTCATCAACACTAAAGTGGGGGCCCCGCCCTTCAGCCATCAACTTCCTAATGTGAGGAATCTCTTTGGGGTCTTCCTTTTGCTCTCGAATAATCTGCTCCAGCAATTATGAGGTCAATGCAATTTGAGCCAATACCTCTGCATGGTTGAGAGACAAAGGTGCTTCCTCAACCTGATGTGACTTTTGGCTCAAAGCATCCGCCACGACATTGGCTTTTCCTAGGTGATAATGGACTTCCAAGTTATAATCCTTTATCAATTCTAACCATCTTCCTCTGCCTCATATTTAGCTCAGACTGAGTGAAAATATACTTGAGGCTCTTATGATCTACAAAGATATGCACTTTATTGCCCAACAGATAGTGTCCTCCAAATCTTTAGAGAGTGGACAACAGTAGCCAGCTCTAAGTCATGAGTGGGGTAATTCACCTCATGCTTCTTTAGTTGGCGTGAAGCATAAGCTATCACACGGCCCATCCTACATAAGCACACACCCCAACCCTATCTTCAAGGCATCACAATATACATCAAAGGGCCTATCAATATTTGATTGGGCCAATACAAGAGCAGTGGTCAGGAATGTCTTCAGAGTTTGGAAAGCTTCTTCATAAGCTAGGCTCTAATCAAACTTAGCTTCTTTTTGGAGCAGCTTGGTCATTGGCTAGGGCTATCTTGGAGAAATTAGGAATGAAACGCCGATAGTACCTAGCTAGACCTAGGAACTAACAAATCTGGTGCACAGACTTAGGAGATTTCCAATCCAACACATCTTGCACCTTGCTAGGATCTACAAAAATGACTTCAGGCTGTCAACACATGCCCTAAAAACTGCACTCGATCTAACCAAAATTCGCACTTACTGAATTTAGCATACAACTTGTGCTCCCTTAGTTGAGCCAGTACTATCCGAAGGTGTTGGGCATGCTCTTCATCATTCTTGGAATAGATCAGGATGTCATTAATGAAAACTACCACAAACTTATCCAGCTTCGGCATGAAAACTAAATTCATCAGGTACATGAAGATGGTAGGAGCGTTGGTAAGACCAAAAGACATCACTAGATACTCATATAGCCCATACCTAGTAGAGAAAGTTGTCTTTGGTATATCATGTGGCCTGATCTTGATCTGATGATAGCTTGATTGGAGATCTATCTTTGAGAACACCTTGGCACTAGCTAATTGGTCGAAACAAAGTATCTATGCGGGGTAAAGGATACTTGTTCTTAACTGTTACCGCATTAAGAGGGCGGTAATCCACACACATCTATGGAGTACCATCCTTTTTCTTCACAAAAATAGCCGAGCAACCCCATGGTGAAGAACTAGGATGGATGAAACCTTTGTCCATCAACTCTTCCAGCTGCTTCTTCATTTCTGCTAGTTCCCTTGGAGCCATGTGGTATGGGCGTCTGGAGATAGGGGTAGTACCTGGCTCTAGCTCAATGGAGAATTCTACCTCTCTGTCTGGTGGCAACCTAGGAAGATCTTTAGGGAAAACATCTGAGAACTCACATACTATCGGAATGGATGTAAGATCTAGAGTGGCTTCAGCATGGGCAGCAACAGGTAAGACTGGGTCTGAGGGTACAATAAGAGACATCCTATCCTCAGAAGAAGGAAGCCATAACTCCACACTTCTCCTCTTCATATCCAATACTACCCCATACACCCGCAGCTAGTTCATTCCAAGAATAGCATCAATGCCTTGCCTAGGCATTACCATGAACTATAGACGGTAAGTGTGGGTGGCTAATACCAAACTTACTATATCTGTGCGGGTATTAATGAACATTTGTGAACCCGTAGTATAGATCTTATAGGCATAAGGTATAGCCATAAGTGGTAAGTTGTGCCGCTCTACAAACCCTATGCTCATAAAGGAATGTGATGCACCAGAATCGAACAACACATAAGCTGAATGGGAGTCAATGGTAAACATACCCGCCATCACCGGCTCCTGCTGCTAAATCTACTCAACATCTATGAAATGCACCTGGCTAGATCTACTAGGCACTTTCTTCTTGATTATGGTCCTCTTGACAAGCTGGGAGTTCGCTGATGGTTGAGTAGACTGAGCTGGCTGGTTCTAGGGACAAGCTCGGGCATAGTGGCCATCTTTGCCACACTTGAAGAAAGCACCGGGCTTGTTCCCAAATCCCTGGTGAGGTGGGACCTATTGTCCCTGAGAGTGCTAGGGCAGCACCTGCTATGGGGGCGCACGATACTATGTGGAGGAAGTTTGAGAAGTTTGCTAGGGCTACCAGAACAAAGGCCCGCCTGATGACTAATAGGTCCCCCATCGGACAACCTATACCTTCTAAGCATGAGGGTGGCTAGAAGACCCTGTAGCCATCTGCTTCCTCTTCCACTCTACCTAGGACTCCCACTAAAAATCATCCATGGTGATGGCGGCGTTCATCAGCGCCCCGAAGGTCTCATAGTTCGCTATGTATAGCTTCTCCTGAAGGATGGGAGAGAGATCACGAAAGAAGCGGTCCTTCTTCTTATCGTTAGTGTCCACATGGATGCCAGCATACTGGGCCAAGTGATTGAACTTATTCACATAGTCCATCACTGTCATATTCCCCTGGCATAGCTCCAAGAACTCAGTCACCTTCCAATCGATGACACCAGCAGGAATAAAGAACTCTCAAAATGCGGTGGTGAACTCCTACCAGGTTGCTAGATGATTAGGCTACTCCATGGCATGGAAGGTATCCGACCATGCACTTGTAGACCCCAAAAGCTACTGCGCTACAAAGCGCACCTTCTGCTCGTCGGCCACATTGAGAAGCAGAAACTTCTGCTCCAGAATGCAAAGCTAGTGCTCCACATCTAGGGGCTCATCCGATGGTGTGAAAGTAGGTGGGTGAGTCTTGAGGAACTCCTAGTAAGAGGATAGGTCCCTCAGGATGGCAGCACCACCCCCCGTTCCCACCGTTGCCCCCGTGGCCTTCCGTGGGCGAGGCCCACGATAGCTTGTGCCATGATCTCCAATGGCACGGGCTAGCTCACTGGTGAGCAACCAACAGCTCCTGCATCATCTTAGTGTGAGTCATCGAGGCGGCGGTGGAGGAGGAGCCAGAAGTGGAGCCCCATGGCTCTCCCCGTTGGGCTCATGGGGCCCGACCACTCTCGCCTTGGCCCTCGCTAAGACCATGAGCCGCCCCCGCACTGGTGCTCCCGTGTCCAAACCTTAGATTCATCTGTAAGAGATATGAACCATCCATTAGAACACCCTCCTGATCAGATCAAGGGATTAGAGAAATGACAACACATTTATTAAAGCATTCATTTAGTTAGTCCTATCAATTTACTAACTCAATTATACGTGAAGGGGGATTTTAGTTTGAGTAAGATGCTATTATTATGATGCATGCTTCGGCCTATGCGCTCACTCAAGCCAGAATTAGCTGGCATTCGTTAAATTTCTGGCACATCGCACACTCACTTTCCGTATACTAAGCGCTTTCTTACGCAACGTAAGTCAGTGTACCTGCAGAAAACTGATTAGATAAAACCAGTGCCGCTATCCTAGATAGACCATATTGCTAGGGCTTATACTTATTTACCTAATCTAATCGCATCCTACTTTTCGCAAAACTTTTGTTGGTCAAATTTTTAAGTTTTGAAAAAGGGTGATGAACTCATAACCATTATTGGCTCTAGTACCAACTGTGGTAGAACCGCCCAAAATAGCATGCTTATGAAGGTGCTTGTCTCCCACCAGACACTAAGCACCCCGAAAACAGGCTACCACGAGCGGTATCCGTCGGGCACACCCCAAGGGAGAACCCGAAAGATCCATATTTTTCCCAAGGATCTAATAATGAGAATGAGTTATAATACAAGTCCATTTCATACATCAGAGATTCTTAAAAAATACATTATTACATTACCAAATGTCAGAGTGCAGAATGATAAACAACGAATTTAAATAAACATCTAGCGATATGAGTGAGGATTCCGTCTGAGCCTACCAGAAGAATCCTCCACACAAAGGTACTGCTCATGCATCACCTACAACAGGGGTAAATAAACCCTGAGTACACAATGTACTCGCACGACTTATCCGACTAGTGGGAATAATTTCCCGACTCCAAGGAATATGATAAGCTTTATGGTTTGCTGGTTTCTTTTGGTAGAAAGCAATACTAATAGTGAGTCCTTATTTATGTATTATTATCAGCTGTATTAAGTTATCATCTAGCCAGTCTATATAAGCACCTAGTTCTACTTCCAAGCAAGAGTTGAGAAATCATTTCCATTTCTTCTCCTTTCAACTTTCAGTTCTTACTACGGTGCTAAACCGTAGACAAGCCGTATCGAATTTCCCGGCGATTCACGAATCAATGTGCCTAGCTAGGGTGCCCCTAAAACACATACGCCCCGCTTGTACCCCAGGCACAAGTAGGACTAACCCATCACTCTCCTGTCCCGGGTGTCTAGGTCCCGTCCAGACTTGGACTCCAAAGCCCCCACTCCTAAGTCCTAGACTCAGTGTGGTGCAAGGACCTCCACCATCTTCCGCCTCCAATCAGTCGGTCCGGAAAGAGCCGGATCCACGACAAGAGAGCAACAAGTCTTCCTATGCCCATACCCAAGTATGTGCTCGGGACAATAAATCTGTGACTTGCCTAGAGTCATATGCAACGATCAGGTCCTTAATCGACATAGATAGGGAAAAAGTGTAACCAAGCTATGCCCTATTGGCCACAGGACACAACCCTTTACACCCACCAATACCCAAACCATATCTCCTGCCTGGTCACCATTTACCTTTACACATTTTATCATGAGTGATCATATTTATCATCTACTTGCGAGTAACAGCAGGTTACTCATGCTACTGATACCCTGAGCATAGCAGCTACTCGACATGTACTAGTAGGACTCATGGGTAGATATATTTATGTGTGTAGTTTCCATAAAATGCCTGTAACTTAAATGCACATCACATATATATATTCAGTGATCATTAAAATAGGGGTTATGCCATGGGGCTTGCCTTGGGCAGGCGACGAGGTCAGTAAGGTCAGCACCAACAGGCTCTGGGGCTCCCTCTGCATGAGGATCTCCTCCTTATACTCCTCAATCACCTCATCATACACCTGCTCATCGACAGGGCACTGAAATCTACCAGCTCGTGATCTACATGCAATGAAATAATGATGCAATGCTTAGTAATATAGCAACAACAACTCTTAAAATAAAGGTACATCTGTTTAACCACTAAGATAGTACTACTGACCACAATATTAAGCTATCTATCATTGTCGATAACCAATTTGACATATGGCATACAATATTATAACAACTACATGTATTCTTACTCCTAACGCTGATCTACGCTATATACAATAAAACAAGGGTAATAGTTATTTTATTTCGCAACACATTCTAAGCTACCAAATTTATAGCAAGTACATAATAACCTAGCGAGCCTACTGTAAAATTTTTATAGCTATATCCATCCCCAACCTACCATAAAAATTCCTACAATTATTAATCTACATACTACTAAGCCATCTAGTTTGAATTTATGAACCTACCATTGTCACGACTAACTGTAATCTAACTGCACTAACAGGTAGATGGTAATTTTGCGAACCTAACAAACTTAGTTTCACTATTTTTGGACATCTATAGAATTTACTATAATTTATCAAAGTTCAGCTCATAACTAAATTAAATAAGCATTTCTACTTTACTGGAAATTGAAGAAACCAATTTCTAACTCGCGGCCCAACTCGCGTGGCTCGACCCACAATGGCGCGACGCGCGCGCGTGCGCAGCGTGGCCCATGCGCGGGCATGGCCCAGCTGGACGACAGGCCATGGCGGGAAGGACCCGCGCGCATCGGTCAAAAATGCAGAAACCCCCTCGGACTACTCTGTATTCCCCGTGAGCTCTACGACACTATTCCACTAGTGTACGGTTTTATGGTCATGCCCTTGGAATATTCTATCTCTACATCAGCGACACCCCAACGACACTCAAGCGTGCACTGGCACGGCGGCGCTGGCACCGATGGCTACGCCGGCCGCATCAGCCCTTCCCCGTCCTAACTACAGAGTAGACCCTTACCTAGGAGCGAACACAAAGCGCCGAGCGGTGGAAACATGAACTGGGATGCTGCAGCGAGGTCAGACCATGATGGCGGGTAACCTATAGCCACGGTGGGGTGTTCCTGTGAGCGATAGTGAAAATGGAGCAAATGAGTTAGCTAGTGAGCTCAAGGGACTACCCACGGAGACAGTCAAGGCATCGGTTCGGCCAGAGATGGCCCAAGCCAAACTGGCCGCGTGTGCACTAGCGATGCGGCGGTGCACAGCGATGGCATGGCCACGTTGAGGAAGGCTGGGCTATGGCAACGCTATGACCGAGGTGCGCAGGGTGCTTAGGAGGGGAAGATGAGGCCGGTGGTGCAAGTAATTGCTATGAGGTGCTTAGGGTCAGTGGGTTGTCGATGGCGTAGACCCGTCCGGTCTTAAGGACCCGGCGGAGTGGCAACCCCAAATTAGGACACTGTGCGGTGGCACAAGCAGTGCCGTGGGGTCAGTTATGTGGCTGGCTACCTAGCGAAGCTGAGGACATGACCAATTTGAATCACGATACTGTCACCACGGCGAATCAAAGGAAACGGCCCCATCGGCCATGGCAACAGCGGAGACAGGGGGTTTTTGGCATGGCTTGGCTTGACATAGTCATGGCTATCAATGCAAAGTACAAGTGCACACAATGATGGGGAATAGTGAGGCATGCTCTAGGCGGCTATTCGCACGACCGAATCCACAAGCCAATGATGCTCGGTACAGCATCACAGCGAATGATGCTGGACAAGGGAAACAATAGCGCAACGTGATGCCAAAGTGATGGTGGAGCAGGTGGTCGTCCCATGCATGCACAGCTATGGCTGGTCAATGGGAGTTGTGCCGCACAGTGGCGATGGATGGTGTGCAGCACGACTAGGGTACCGTGCAACACAACGGCAAGGCAGAGCTACCAGGACCTAGCGTAGTGCGCTTGCGTGCCTGCGTGGTGAGTGCTGGGCAGATACATCCGCCCAAGTAGCATCGTGGGACCCGATACCTCGGCCAGTGCAGGGCAGGGCACGGGCGGTGTCTCAGATGTAGCATGTCAGCCATGGCGATATGAACCACCGCGCCAACGTGTGGCAGCAGGTAGCCGAGGCAGCAACGCAAGGACCATGAGCATGATGTGCTTGCACAGGGCGTCAGTGAGGACACAGGCGACCGCTTTGGTGCACGCTGGGGCAAGCCAGCAGTAGCAGCCAAGCCGAGCAGCGGCGGTGACCAGCGGCTAGCGCGGGCTCTGTTCAAAATAGGTGACATGCACGCTTTTTAAAGCTATCACAAAACCCTACCCGAAGGTCCAAACGCCAAACCACTTCTTCTATACTCTAGTGGGTACGTAAAGCTATCGACCTATGCCACGACATCATGCTACTTCTTAAGCCGATCTCTCTACAAAAATTGCCAAACGTGGCTTCATTCGACCCATTTTCAACTTACGCGAAATGACTTAAACTTCGAACGGTTTTGCGTCGAATTCCAATTCTGACCTACTTGATATACTAGCTAGCGAACCTCATCCTCGACCACACATATTTCATCATCGCCTATGAAGTACGTACTACAAACTTTATTAAAGTTCGCATACACGTTCTACATCATTTTTATTCGATAAAAATTCGCTTAGAATACTAAACGCTATAAAGCGACATGAAATGTAACATTTGTTTCTTGTTTCGGATAAACGTTTCTAGTACCGTACATTGATTTATACTTTATGTTACACACGTTTGCACATAAGTAGGATGCTCATGCAGTGTTTTAGCAAAAACTGTACAATGTAACACTGAGGGTGTTACAACTTGATGGGGTTGTTTGACATTTTCTTTGTAGATTGGAAGAGAAGGGGATGATGGATGAAGAAGAGGTGTGGTTTCATAGGGCACTAGCATGAAGAATATGTAGAGCAGTGGGTATGGCTCTTTGGCTTCAGGCAAGCAGAAGTAATGGTGATTTGAATGGCCTTGGAAGTTGATGCATTCAACACTCACGCTAAATTTACCATCGGTTGACCAAATGCTAGTTTAGGGCCGATAGCCAAAATGTGTATCCCTAGTCAGCCCTACTTTTCATGCGACGGAGAAAATGCAACCCCAATACCACTACCGCATCTATTGTTAACCCATCGGTGGTAGAAGTCTCAACTGCCGGTTTCATTCCTTAGGAGGCCTCCCTATTGGTCTAACTGACGATGGAAGTATCACACCGTCGCTTCTATCACTATGGCAGTGAAAGTGGCTGATAGTGGTATCTCAATCTATAGTAGATGAATAATCCAATTTGCAAATACAACAAAGATGACACACTAGTTTAGCTACAAAAATGAAACATCCATCTAGAGGAAACTAACATGTCCATAGACAATCAAACAACATTGGTCCATTTAAACATGTCGTGATAGAGAGATACATTAAATCCAGCTTTATTTACTACTCTGCTAATGATTTTGAGAACAAGGGAACATAAGGAAGATATGTCTCCTCATGTCCTCTATTAGGACCCTACGTCTACCATACCCTAATGACACTGAGTAGGGATGACATGAACTTTTCGATGGTCCAAGTCATATGCGATGATCGTTCTTTCCTCCCCAACAAATAAAATCAAATTCCATTCTAGGGTGAACTATAATCGTTGTGTAGTCCACATCACAATCTAGGAAAACCAATTGAATATTAGTCTTTCCAACCACATTCAGCATGCTGACAATATGCTTCAATGTCCATTCATTAGTACCATAGTCTTTAAGGATCTAGATTGAAAGCTAGGACATTTTGTCACCACCAACAGTACATACACACAAGTGACCCTGAGCTTAATTGATGGAGGGTAGAGCACCACTAGGACTACGAATTTTCCTCCATGTGGTTCCCTCCATATCCACAGCAAGTATCTAAGACTACCCCTCTGAGTACCCTATAATATTGAGAAAACCATTAAGAAACACACTTGCTAATCTTGAACATGTCACATTAGTACCTTGGCCCCATTTAGATTTCTTATAGATCCATGCTGCAATTTTAGACGAGTAGATCTCCACAACTACACACTCACCCTCCTCCTCCACATATTGAACCACATAGAAGTGCGAGGAGGATATCAGATCGAATCCCAAGTGAGCCTCACCAACATTCTGGATACTAGGCAGTAGTACCTTAAACTTCTGGGTTGCCAGATTGTAGATGACATAGCGGTATCCAGCAGTAGCCCTAAGGCACCAGCATAGGATGAGGCCATTGTAGCAATCTGAGATAGCTACATTATCCATGAGGAAGGGCAAGAAGGACAAGGACGGGCGTTCACCGATCATGTTGGTGAAGTGTCACTTGCTATTTTGCTATCATAGAAAAAGCCAGCCACAGTCTGGGTCAGCACCTTATGGGTGTTAGAGTCTGAGATGAGCGGTTTTAGGAGCGACCAACACATTTATAGTAGAATAAGGAGCAGCTAGGGAGGTGGTAGAGGATCTTGACAAGGACATGGTCTATGAGGTTGACCAGTGCGTTCCTCTTGTTGGGGGCATCCTCCATTTCGAAGAGCCTACAATCATCAGTGTGAAATAGGATGAGATCTTCCTTACTAATGAGATCTAAAGAGGAAAATAATCTGACAAAGATCCATTAGTGAAGTGCGAAAGCATACCCTTGCCATTGGATTTGGCGGTGGCATGGCGCGATGCGTGCAATGGTTCAAACAAATTATGAGAGAGGAACAATGTGCCAACCGTGCGAGAGGTGGTGGAGGCACAGTGCGAGATGTGCAATGGTTCACAAAAATTGTGAGGGAGGAACAATACGCCGGCCATGCGGGTGGTGGCGGCGGCGCGAGGCGTGCAATGGTTCACACAAATTGGGAGAGAGGAACAATGTGCCAACCTTGAAGATGGAGAAGTGGAAGTAATGGTGATCCAACTATGTTGTGAGTAGTTGGAAAATAGCTCACACTGAATTTACATCGGTAGACCAAATGGTTGTGTAGGGCCAATGGTCATAAGGGCTATCCCAGTCAGCTCGGCTTTTCATACGATGGAGAAAATGGAACCTAAATACCACTACCGCATCTATCATTAGCCAATTGGTGGTATAAGTTATAATGGCCAATTTCATTCCTTATGAGGCCTCGCTATCGTTCCAACCATCGGTGGAAGTATCACACCGTTGCTTCTGTCTCAATAGCAGTGCAAGTGACGACTGTGGTAGCTCAATCTGTAGTAGTGGTAGGTGAGTTAAAAACAAGGAACACCTATCAAGGTTTTGGTTGCTTCTAAAGCCTATAACTTAATCTTGTTTGTAGTATGTTTTTAGTAATCAGCGAGAGCTATTGAGTTTTTTACATAAGTTTTTGGGAAATCATGATTCTAAAAGGCATATTAGTCATTTTCATTGTGTTTGAGCTACTTATTATAATTTTCATCACTTTAATTGAAACTTAATGGGGTTACATATGATCTCTTGTTTCAACTTATCACATTGCTAAGAGATACATGTTATCATAACTCGTGAAATAATAATATTCATAATTGTTGGAAAAGTTAATTCATGTGCAATATTAAAATTGCCATGATAGTTGAGTCTTAAATAAGGTAGGCCTACCATTTTTTTGTCATTTCTATCTATTGCCTAGCCAAAGTTGGTTGTAGTTACCTTTGATCAAGCCACATAAAGTATTTAGGTTCACAAAACTTCTACATGAATTCTTGAACTCTAACTAATACTCCTTGTCCCGCTATAATCTGTCGTAGTGGCAGTGCATTTGAATATCTGCATTCATAGCATGTGCCATGCATGTGGACACACTAAATGTTAAGGTTCATAGAATCATCTGTTGTACCTACTATGAAGCTAAAACGACACAAATAAAGGGATAGAGGGAGTATATGAGTTGGCTCCATTATTTTTGAGATATTTATTATATTTCATGATCACTTTGAATGAAACCATGATCCACTTGTTTGAATTGACCTTTTCTACATTTCTAATAAAAAGTTGATCTTATTAATTGTAAAATAACAATATTCTTTAGATATTACAACATTGAAAAAAATGTAACTAGTTGGTCATCCTGTTAAAAAACTTTGATCAAGGAAAAGCTAATTAATGTGCCATATAAGAAACTATCTGATTGTTGAGTCCTAAGAAAAGTTCCTTTTTGTTTGCAACAAATTGCTTAAATTTATACATATTATGTTTTCATTCACCAAAAAGGCATATTTATGTTTGTATAGAAACTATTGAAGTCTTGGATCCCAATAGATATGTGAGTTCTCTTTGTTGTCTTTTGTCTAATTATTATGTTTCTTTTTCACTTTAATTGAATCTAAATGGTGGTGATGGATGATTGCTCTTGTTTGCAACAAACATTTGAACATTTTCAATAAAACGATGTTGTCGTAACTACTAAAAATTTGTTTATAACAAATAACTTTATTTTAGGAAATAAATTCTCACAAAACTACAATGGTGAAATGATATGGGACAGAACTTCATGAACAAGAAATTTTGTGATGTACTTTTAAAGACATGCAATGATCATCTTTCACATCTAAATTTTCTCTTCTATTTTAATACCTGATGAGTACAGGCCCGATCTTCCGAGAGGTAGCCGGTAAGTTCGATTTGTGGAGATCTCGACGTTGGCGATCCGGCTTCAAATCAGACACGATTCGAACCCTGCAACCGTTACACCACCGCTCCGTTGGTTATCAACCAAGCACAACTTGATTGACCTCGCCAAGAAGGCTTTTCCTGCAAGCGAATCGAAGAGCACAAGCAAGAAGGTCAAACACACAATCTGAAATTGCAAATATGAATGACGCGAATATCAATAGAGGGTTCAAGAACTCGGTTCCAAAGGACTAATCGACACAGTGGAGGAGATCAAGAACGGGGGCCCTGGATCACTGTAAAAGGATTTGTCACCACAGTTACAATGAACGATTCAGTTTCTCGAGGGAAAACTAAACTCTAAACAAAACCCAATTGTGTAGCAGCGGTGGCGGCTATGTTTATAGTCTAAGACTCGACCTAGGGTTGGGGACGGCCAGGGGTTGGGCGCCCACAACTTGGGCTTAAGGCCCGACACGATACATGGCCAAGTTGGCCCAAATAGGTGAAGCAGCACCTTGCTGTGGTCACACAGAATTATCCACGGACCTTCTAGAGCTGGGACCAGATCCAAAATGACGGCATCGTCGTCCCCTTTCCAACGCATCCAAGAACGGCCCGTTTTGATGTCGTATGAGGAAGTTATGACCGAAACAGTAACGACGTGTCTGCTGAATCCGAGGACGACGTGGCAGCTGAGTTGGAAACGAATTGCAACTTGGGGAAGACCATGGCGTCGGTGTGTCCAGCGTGGCGATGTCCTCATCATCCTCCCCTTCTCGAATTGGAGTTGTCCTCGACTCCATCTTGGCGATGCCCTCATTATCCCCTCCTTGTAGAATTGGAGTCGTCCTCGACTCCATCCCATCATCAGCGAACTCCTGCAAAAGGTTAGTGACAGCAGGCAATGCACCAGACATACAAGGTTGATAAAACATAGTATAACATGGTGCATCAGGATTATCACATAACTCAGCAGTAGCAGGAGTTGTAGCAAGAAAAGCACCTCCTTTTAACTTAATCCCATTATTTTTAGCAATGTCTGTTGGAGGTTTATTTTTTATCTCATTAGCATGTTTAATAATATCCGTAGGAGACAAAGGCAGCAATGTAATTTTCTTGTCCTTATGTATGATAGTGTATGTATTAGTTCTACCATGGTGTAAAGCATCATTATCAAATTCCCATGGGCGACCTAACAAAATGGAACAAGCTTGCATAGGGACAACATCAAAATCAGCAGTATCATGATAAGAGCCTGTGAAAAAGCTAATGCGTGCTGATTTAGTTACCTTAGTCTTACCACTATTATTGAACCATTGAAGTTTATATGGATACGAATGTTGTCGTGTGGTCAAGCCAAGCTTGTCAACCAAATCTGAACTCACCAAGTTGTTGCAACTCCCGCTATCAATGATAGTGAGAACACGACAACCCTGCACAATGAGATACATGTGGAACAAATTGTGGCGTTGGATCTTCATCTCTTCTTCATGACCCACACGTGTACTCAACACACGCTGCACAAGAAGGCTAGGGTAGTTCGCGGCAGTAGCCACAGAGTCAATGGTGATGGCCTCCTTGTCATGATCGCCCTCGATGGGATCTGCATCAATGTTAGCAGCAAGGGCTAAATCATCTTCAACATCACTAGCACTTACATATCCATCCTCGGTAGCAATGAAAGCGCGACGACTGGGGCATTCCTTCATGACATGTCCCATGCCTTTGCATCGGTGGCAAATGATTTTAGAGCTGGACGAGGAGGAGCTAGTAGAAGCACCCGGAGTGCCACCTTTCTTCAGCTGTGGAAACTGCACATTAGACAATTTACTTACCCCGGAAGAAAATGGAGGTGTAGATGGCTGTGGTGCAATAGGAAGCTTGGGCGTCTCCGGCTCGGAACGCTGCTGAAAATTCCTCCCATTGTTAGACCTGAGAGGCTGGTGTTGTTTGCGTCCCTGTACTTCTCGTTCGGCCTTAATAGCAAGATGATACAATTGGGAAAAATTGCGCCATTCTTTGTAATCAAGTATGTTCTGTATATCATGGTTTAAACCACCAAAAAATCTAGCACTAGCATCATCATCATCTTCATTTATACCACAACGTGCTAAACCAATAAGCAATTCTTGATAGTATGCTTCTACTCCTTTATCACCTTGTTTTAAAGTTTGTAGTTTCAAACATAAATCACGCTGGTAATAAGGAGGAACAAAACGAGATTTTATACGTTGCTTTAAAATATTCCAAGTTTGAGGCACAATAGCAGCATTATTGGCATTGCAAAGATCACTCCACCAGAACAAAGCAAAATTAGTAAACTCACTGGTAGCAAGTCTAACTCTATGCTCAGCAGGAACATTATGAGAATCAAATTTTTGTTGAACAGCAAGCTCCCAATCTAAATATGCCTCTGGATCAACATTACCAGCAAAAGGTGGTAGACTAAATTTAATTTTAGCAAAAGGATCATTATTACCATGATTATTTCCTGCCATACCGCGACGATTGAAGTTGAGGCGGCGACGGGCACCACCGTCAGCATACGCATCTTCATCACCAGCATCTTCATCATCAGCACGATAAGGTGGAGGGCGTTGCTCAAGCTGTTCAATGCGGGTGACTAGATTGTTCACGTTGCGCGTCAGCTCGGTCATAAGATTGCGTTGTTCAGTCATGAACGTTGCAAGCTCACCCTTGGACACGCACTCATTGAAGTCCATCAGAGTTCCTGCCATGGTTAGAAGATAGAAAAAGACAACACCAAAGTATTATCCCTATCAACTAAAAGGAAACAAGTGGTGGTGGTGAAAGTGGAATGCAAAATCACAAGCGGCTTACCACCGTCTTGCCTGTATTCTTACCAACGCCAAACAGGAGCAAAACCAAAGTGGAGAAGCAATCTATTGTTGAGCGTGGGTAACAGTTGCAAGATGAACCTGTGCTGACAGAAGAATATGTGGAGCTATGGGTAGGCACACAATATGACAGCAAGGATTAGCAATTAACGAGTGTAGAGTAGCGATTGTTCAATCTGGATCCAAAGTACAAATCATAGTTGCTGGCTAAGACGTGTCGAGACGTAGCGCAACAAGGTGAAAACAAAGAACGATCGAAAGAACTCACAGAACAAGCAAATAGCCCGGATTTCTCCTTTTTCCTGAATTTTTCCCGGATTTTCCCAAAAGGCACTAGTAGGAAACAAACTTTTTTTTTCACTATTTTTTTATACTTTTCTCTGAACAAGGATCACAAAAGATGCAACCACAAAAATTGGCACCTACAACTGAGGTGGGATGTGGTCTACAGAAATTCAGCACGTTCTCTGAAAAGCGTGCAAAAACTTTGACAATTTTTTTTCTATATTTTCCCGAATTTTTTTGGCAATTCTGATGAAACCAAACAGGGCAAAGCCGAGTTTGGGTCGGGTCCAAATGGTGTCAAGAAGCTGCACAAAAAATTTCAGATTTTTCTGATAAACGAGCGAAAAGTTATGCCTGTTTTACTGAAGGTATCTCAAGGTATGTTTTCCGGGAGGCACAACACGGCGGCGGCAGTTAGGGCAAAGCGTCCCTAAACTCTAACACCGATCACAGCAGTAGGTATTCGCCTGATGATATAAGGAGGGCTGCGATGCAGGCAAAATAAGAGCAGCTGGCAACCTATCTAGGGTTTGCGCGGCGGCGAGAAGTTACACAAGGCGGCTAGCGGGGCAAGTCGAGTAATGTGGTGGCTTCGACTTGTTGTTTGGGAACGGTGGATGGGATAGCGGCGGAAAACAAAATCACAGCAACGGGCGATTGAACTATGACCACGAACACAATCCTAAACCAGCAACAAGACTCGACCACGGACACAAACTCAACAACATGAATCTAAAACGAAATTGCAAAGGCACAAAGAGCGATAGGACAGCGGAAATTGAAATATTTTTGGGCTTTTTGTGGACTCTAGGTAATGAACAAATATGAATCTAAGGCAAACGAGAGTATACCTCGCGGTAAACCTGAAAGCTCTGATACCAATTGATGAGTACAGGCCCGATCTTCCGAGAGGTAGCCGGTAAGTTCGATTTGTGGAGATCTCGACGTTGGCAATCCGGCTTCAAATCAGACACGATTCGAACCCTACAACCGTTACACCACCGCTCCGTTGGTTATCAACCAAGCACAACTTGATTGACCTCGCCAAGAAGGCTTTTCCTGCAAGCGAATCGAAGAGCACAAGCAAGAAGGTAAAACACGCAATCTGAAATTGCAAATATGAATGACGCAAATATCAATAGAGGGTTCAAGAACTCGGTTCCAAAGGACTAATCGACACAGTGGAGGAGATCAAGAACGGGGGCCCTGGATCACTGTAAAAGGATTTGTCACCACAGTTACAATGAACGATTCAGTTTCTCGAGGGAAAACTAAACTCTAAACAAAACCCAATTGTGTAGCAGCGGCGGCGGCTATGTTTATAGTCTAAGACTCGACCTAGGGTTGGGGACGGCCAGGGGTTGGGCGCCCACAACTTGGGCTTAAGGCCCGACACGATACATGGCCAAGTTGGCCCAAATAGGTGACGCAGCACCTTGCCGTGGTCACACAGAATTATCCACGGACCTTCTAGAGCTGGGACTAGATCCAAAATGACGGCATCGTCGTCCCCTTTCCAACGCATCCAAGAACGGCCCGTTTTGATGTCGTATGAGGAAGTTATGACCAAAACAGTAACGACGTGTCTGCTGAATCCGAGGACGACGTGGCAGCTGAGTTGGAAACGAATTGCAACTTGGGGAAGACCATGGCGTCGGTGTGTCCAGCGTGGCGATGTCCTCATCATCCAGACATTATCTTTAAAGCAACTTTAGCTTTCTTGAAGAGCAAAAACCAATTGTAGTTTCCTAAAGATATCTAGTGTTAAAACTGAAAACATTCCCATTTGACCATCAAGATCCCAAGGCACCACTATGAACTTCAAAAGAGAATTTTCTTGAAAAATATAATGGTCAAACCTAAAGCCCACCATTTTTGCCACGGCTAAAAGCTACTACAGGGCTTGAGAAAATCAACTAAAAACTAAAGTGGGGTGTTGCCAACATAGACAAGCAGGTAGGCACCCAATCCCTACCACATCAGCAATACATGTGCTTTCCCGTCCTGAGTTGTCCAATCCCACTGGCTAGAGATATCTCCATTATTATCACCAAGTCTCAACTAAAACTTAAAGCCTCTCCCACTTGAGATCCAAATCTAGGCCACTGCCACTAATTTTCAACAACCATATGCATGAAAAAAACCAAAATAGAGGTCATCTTGGTAAAAAGAAACTGTCATGCTAGGTGAGTCACAAACAAGGTACACCTACCAATGTTTTTGTCACCTCTAACATTATAACCTTTTTATAGTATGCTCTGAGCTGTCAATATGAGTTATTGAGGTTTGTAAAAAAACTCTCTATGAAGACCAGGATTTCGAAAAGACATATGTCTTGTAGTCAACATCTTTGAGATTTTTGTGTAATAATTTTCAACACTTTATATGATTTGTCTTGTTTGAACCATTCTTTTCACATTGCTAATAGAGAAAGGTTATGATAACACGTGAAATAAAAATACCCATGACTTGTTCAAAAAGCCAAGTAATGTACAATATAAACATTGCCATGATCATTGAGTGATCAGGTACACCTACCAAGGTCTTTGTCGCTATTGGCGGTGATTAACTCTTATTTTTAACCGCCAAATTAATCTAAAATATCAACATTCCATGCTACTTCATAGCAAAATATTATTTTATCTAACAAGTTTCATGAGTTTTGATGCTATCACTCGTTTTGCAGGATATACTCAAAATGTGCGTTAAAAGGATATTAAATAGTACATATATAGCTTGGTGAGAATTGGAAAATAAAATATATTCAAATATTAAATACTGCAATACAGTCTCAAATGAACATTTGAAGCACACCATTGTGTTATTTGCCATATTTAGAGCTCGGAACAAGAGGATATTAATTGTCCAAGAAAAGAAGACAACTCTACCAGCAGCATGCACGAGTTGAAGAAGCACATGCGTGCTTGCTTGGCACCGAACCGACCAACTTGGATGCTCCATTTTTCCTCCACCACCTCTTGCATGCTCCCATGCATGGAAACACACTTTGGGAGCATCACAACCCTCCATCAAATGGTAGTTTGGATCAATGGCTCACAAGCTCCATCATGAGGATCGCTGACATGGTGCTTCTGGTGGCTCCTATTACTCCACCCCTATTATAAATAGAGGGGCACCCCCTCGCTCTCAAGAGAGAACACACAAGGCAAAGAGCATTCCACTTGAATTAGAGCAACACTCCATGGGCTTAGGCCCTAGTAGCTAGCTAGAGTTGTAAGAGAGAGATGTGAGGGAGAGCTCGGGGAAGCGCCGGAGTTATTGGTGTCTCCCCAACTTGCACCTCGACGAGCATCTTTACTTTAACGGGTTTTTTCCCGCTGAGTGAGTGTTCATGATTTTTTTGGTATAAAGTCTTTTGAAGTTAATCTTTACTCATACTTGTTTGTGGGATCGTCGCTAGCCCTTGCGATGAAAGCTCTAGTAGAAGGGACCTAATAGAGACGGATAACTATTGTTAACACACTAGAGTAGTAATCGATAGCATAGACGTGATGTCTAGGCAAGAGGTTACCTTCATTTGCCTCGTACTCCATGGTTGAGGGGTAGAAGCACTACTAGAAATATCTACTTCTATGATGAACATATTTCATCATTGAAGGAGCCAAATTCGTCATAATTTTAGTTTTACGACGAAAAATGGTTCGTCATAGAAGTCGCGTCGTTCTTGAAATTCTAGGACAATTCTAGAAATTTGTTCATAGATGTGCATAGATCTATGACAAAAACTAAACATCATAGAACTACTTTGGCGTGCATGGCAGTGGGGGCCATGCTGACGGGTGCTTCCCTTGGAGATGCTTTTCATGTGTACATGCTATAGCTAGTTGCAAGGAGATGGTTCGGGTATGTGCCACCTTCTTATTGCACAACATGGCTAACTCTAGTTCTTGTACATTTTAGGTTCTTACTGGACCACATGTCGGGACCCTGTTGTTCCACATGTTAGTTTCTATTGGCACACGTGTTGTGTTGCGGTTGGGTCACGTATTACTTCTTCATTGGACCATGTGTCATATTTTTATTGGTCCACATGGTGTGACCACAATACCTATGTGTCTTTCTTTTACTCAACCACATGTCTCGATGTTGTACGTTCACGTGTCAATATTTTATTGGGCCACGTGTCGCACCTGAGATACCCACATGTCTTTTTCTGATACGACCATGTGGTAGGACAAATTTGTACCACATATTTTGTTTGTATTGGCCCACGTGCCCCATCATGGCTCTTACACATGTCATTCACTAGTTCATCCATGTGTCAGATTCTTATTTAACAATGTGCCTATGGCGGATCTACCATGTCCACACCAATCATTACATCAGAGAAATGATTTTAGATCTACACTGCTGCACAAAATGACTACATGCATAATTATATTAAATCTGAATCAAATAATAATAGTTCAGCTCAGCAGCAAACCATTGACAGAGTTCATATATCAAGCCGCCAAAATTTCACATCAAAATGGCAAACAAACCACATATTCACTACATCAACAAGACTAAGAGTTACCAGCGCTTAAGAGCATGATATGCTCATGGAGCTTATTGTACTCCAGTTGCTATTTCTAGAACTCCTCAAACTCCCTATCAATGTTTTCTGCCTTCCTCTTCGGTTGATGAGCATCAAGCAGTTCTAGAAATCTGGAGCAGCTTATCCTAATACTAGCATTCTTCAAAGAAAAGGTATTGCAGCTGGCCGAGGATAGGACCTTGGAAACAACATCAGCAACAGGTTTTGCTCGTGTAGTTTCCATAGCTTCCTACAAAAACCAAGGTGTAAACATTCGAAAGAGGACTTAAATTGTAGAATCAAGAGATTATTTTATTACAAGTAATGCATAGGTCTTCCTTAGCCTACTACTGACTGAGATTCATAAGCACAATGCATATGTAATATATTAATTGTTGTAATATTACAACTTCAAAATGATGGTGCCACTTTAGGCTCCTCCTACTTTTCCTTCTTTTATGCCAATGACTTTAGTAGATTTCAAGGAAAGCAAATGAAGGTACTTACCACTGCTTTCCTTGCAGCATCACTCAGTCCCATGTTGCTACTTGTATGGAAGTTGTTGAAGATTTCCACTGCATCAACATCTTCATGAGGTCGATCATGTTCTTCAACAAGCACTTCTTGATCATGTCTTCTGTCCTTCCTATTTTTGTCCTTATATCAAAATTGCACATGAATCTCTATTGATACAAAAGGCATTGCGTTTTTTTATATAAAAAGAGTAACACAACCATCACATACATATGCTTGTAGGTTTGCAATATAGGAGCAAGATCCTATAACCTGGTGGCGCTTGACTTTTGCATGGTTTTGCTTGTTCTGCTCCGAGATTGCCAATAACCATAATTGTGTTAGACTGTAGCACAAGTAGACCACATAAAGACTAGACAAGAAATAAATGAGGTCACACACACACACACCTTGTTATTGAAACTTAACCACATGTGGACAAGTGCACACCACTGTGCGTCATTCAAGCAAGACATAGGAGAGGTCTTTCTAATTTCATCAGCAGGGACGCCGTTGAAGTAAGATCTCTTGAACCTTTACTGTGTTTGTCATATAATAGACTGGAACACACTCATGCATGCTTCTTTTGTTGCTTCATCATTGTCATCAATGGCTAGCCTGAACTACAGAAGTGTGAATGCAAATTAAATCCATTACTAAGTTGCTCAAGGCAGAGTTGAATGTCAACAGAGGATATACATACTTACAGATAGCTTGGCCACAAATCCATCTAGATGTTTGATCTGTTGCTTGTAATGTTTCTAGTGTGAGAAAATTGGTACTTGAGACCTGACTACTATAGCTACCTCTAAGGCAAACTTGGCAACTTGCAATGGATCATGTGGCCTTCTGTTCCCCTTAACAACTAAGATGGGCATCCTTGTTCCCATTGATTGGGTGGTTTTGTGAAGCCCAACCCCTTAGTTGCTTGCCTCGACTTTCTTGCTCTTTTCTGCAATGGTACTACAAAGTTTTCATACATTTAGATTGTCAGAAAAGTAACATGGATATCAAATAGTGTGACTTGTTTATAGACATGTCTAAGGTAGTCCCAACCTTCGCAAGTTTGGTCATTCTACTGGTGGGGAGGTGGAGTCACCTCTTAGACATGGCTAAGGTCATCTTCATGTGACCAGTCCCTCATAGGGCTTTGTTCGCCTTATGCGTGCTGACTTTTGGACCTAGTTGGAACTACAAGATGCTGCAACTCTGCTAGACTAGTTGGCTTCACTCTCTTGGATTGCCATCCCCTAGGACCCATATCGGTGCTGCCTTTTGCCCTGCTAGTAGGGACTTCTCTATGACTTGTTCAACCCACAACCTGAAATTGGAGAAACAAACTTAAGCGACAAGCTTGTAAAATTGCATTGCTATCCACATAGCAAAGAATTGAATTGCACTGCTACATAAACGAACCCCCCTCCCATCCCAACATGACAAGATAGAACAAGCACCTCAATTGCAAGGGGTACTAGCTCTTCTAAATATGTATCTATATCACCATATCCCTGAACACGCTCCCCTACTTTAGGGAGATATTCTAGATGTCAACATGTAGATCACAAAGGCATTTATTGAGGTAACCATGTACTGAATGTCAACAAAACAGAGCAAGAGCGTGCAAATTAGGTGACTAAACTACAACTTATATGGAAGAGATTACTTGAATAGAGCACATGTGAACTACAGCTTATACGGAAGCTATTATACTCTAATAAAGCACATGTGAACTACAATCAACTAAGAAACATGTAACCCCATCACTATGTATCTAAATGTCCTAGGTTCAACCACTATAGTACAATATGTAGCATAAAAGGAATTTGGGTACCTATTCCTATTCCTAGCTACACTACATCATTGGAACCGCCCTCTTGTCATCCTGGTCGTGGAAGTCGTGTGGCCGGTGTCGATGTGAAGGGGTAGCAGATCCGATGTGGTGGTCATTAATGATAATGCTGGGGCTTGATCATGATAGGTGCCAACATAGGGGGTCCAGATCCAGCATGTACCGTTGCTGATGGTGATCCTTCTGCCATCAGCGGACCTACTATCGACGAAGGGGATTGAATCCGGCTCTGGCTTTGGCTAGGGTTCGGAAAGGTATGAGAGAGGGTGCGGCTGGAGAGTGGAGAGGGAGTCAAGCTGCTGTGCCAATGTGCCTAGCTAGGGTTTGGAACAGGGTGGCAGAGGGGGCTAGGCTTTGGAGCAGGAGGAGAGACGGTGCAACTAGTCTAGCTAGAGAATGGAGATGGAGGCGGAGGCGATGACTCCTTATGCTTTTATGTGGCCATCACAATACCGCAAATACCCTTGTCTGAATTCAATGGCGTGGTAAATGAATTTTCCACGAGGAGGGCAAAAGAGAGATATCTAATTTTTGGTTTGTGTTGGTGGCACTACTAGGTGCGAGGATTTCATTTTCACCTGAAATCAAATGTTCACGCGGGCAGATCGCTGCCTTGTCTGGCGTCATGTGAGCAAAGAATGAATTTTATATGACGAATGGTGATGATATATATAGAGTAATACACTAATGTGTATTAACTGTCGGATCACCAATATTAATCCTCCAAGTTTTGATGGACCCCCAAAATTTTCGTGGACGGCGACACCTAACAGCGTTTATCTATCGATGATGCAATTACATGGCATGTGGGATAGTTCGCTGCTAAAGGCATTCTCTTAGTACCCATCTTTTCCTCTTTTGTGTGCCATTTCCATCGTCGTTCACCCCCTCTAGTGCCACCCACCCTGTGCCACCTCCCCACTCTTTCTCCCCCCTCCCCCTACCCCTCCTGCACACCGAAACCTCTTGCCCAGATCCTTCCTAGCCATAGGGATCTACCATGTCACCATCTGTTAGCACACTACTCCTCTAGCGAGCAAGCCGGTAGAGATCACCTTCTTGCCTTGACACGGTGAGGTTGTCTACGATCTTCTCTTTTTTTTCTTCATGAATTTATGGTGTTTGATGAAACGCATGTGTAATTTTTTCTGATTGTTGTAGATGGCGTGAGTTGAATCAAAGCGGGTAGAGCTACCACATCATAGAAAAGAGCCAGAGGCAGGCAACCATTCTCTGAGAAGCAAAGGAACAGGCACCACCATAGCCTAGAAAGAGCTAGAGGAAGGCTCATAGTGTCCTAGAAGCAGAGGAACAAGCATCACCATAGCCTAGGAAGAGGTAGAGGAAGGCAAACAATATCCAAGAAGCAGAGGAAGAAGCAACCAAAGCTATGCTAGCCCTAGAGTCCGGGAATTCTCACAGGTGGACTCAAATGGCATGCCGACAGTAGTAGCATGAGGAGAGTGCTGAAATGGAACTCAGGGAGGAGGAGCTCACTGAGGAACAACTATAGCAAATGACTGAGTTCTACTCCAAAAACTAGACCAGTCGCTTTGCACCTTCCTAGATCAAATCTATAGCTACTCATGGGGGTGCTCATGCTCATGCTCATGGAGGTTCAATGTGTGCCACAATTGGTGGTACGAGGAGCAGTTAAGGAGGTAATTTGATGTGTGCCACAATTGGTGGTACGAGGAGCAATCGAGGAGGTAATTTAATGTCTACCAATGGTGGTACGAGGAGCAGTCGAGGAGGTTTGATGTCTGCCAATGGTGCTATGAGGAGCAGTAATATTGAGAGAAAGAGAGGTGGCTTAGTTTTATGACTTTTGGTATTACAACTCAAAGAAGATATGAAGCATCAGGTTCTGCAGTATTGAGCTTTGGTTTCCACTACTCAAAGAGCCTGGCACAAAATCATAGTTCTGGACTATGACTCTAGAGAGTTTCTTCAGGAGCTACCATGCTAGAGGGAAGACACTAGCAAACCAATGGATACTTGGTTGGGATGAGCTTGAGAGAGCAGCTGGTATATCCATTCGGCCCCTCTTTGAGCGGTTCTCGGGCTTCGTTCACCTTTTCAGAGAGGTTGATCAAATTGTGATAAGCTGGGTGCATTAGTTCTATGCAACGGTGTGGATTCATCCAGAGCATTACTACATTGCTTTTATGTTCCATGGTTGGCTAGAGTGATTTGTCCAAAGACCACCTATAAGAACTCCTCAGGGTTCAAACTTCAAATAGGAAGCTCCATGAGATAGTCTATGGAGATGCTCTTCCTCCATGTCGTAGCAGGGTTGGTGGTACTTTTCCTACAGACTAGGAGATTCAGTCGCTCTTCATGGAGCCCTTCACCGATGGCTCCTTGTGTACACCAGACAGACTACGTCTAGAGGCTTACATTCTATGCATGTCTCTAAGGAAGTCAGTCCTTCCTTATGGCGACAACAGGGAGTCATTGACCAACTTGCAACAGTGTCTACTACTATCAATATGGAGAGGCGAGCAGTTTGAATTCTTACACCTTTTCCTATCTGAGATCGAGGATGTGCTAACGCTATCAATACTGGATGGCAACATGTGTACCCTCACATCATCAGCTATCTACTACGCACGATTGACTCTAAAAAGAATGGGTTGTTGTACAATGAGTCGACCTGCGAGGTTATTACCTACATGCCAGCAAGTCTAGATGATCATTGTTGTGGACAGCATGCCCTTAGGTCTGTTCAAGAGCTATTACCCATACAGGACAGAGAAAGACACAAAATAGTGGATGTAGCCCTAAAGGAGGCAGTGCACCAGTCTAGGATTGGAGGAATCTTGAATGTACAAATGCAAGATTCACACTCTGATGACAACGACTACCGTGACCCTACGTCAGATGACCACGATGAGGGAGGGTCATCCTCTGGTGGTGTGGCCAACAAAGAGATGGATGATGTTCCACCTACTATAGATACGTTAGCCAAGCAGGCACCGCCTCTAGTGTTCGTTCAGCAATAGTCAAAGCTTGGACAGATACTTGCTTGGCTAGTTGTCGGCCAGGAAGAAAACCAGAAGCGTATGGAACGACAAGACAAGCATATAGAACAATAAGAGAGGTGTTTGAAAGCAAGTATTGATAAGCAAGCAGAGAGTGTGGTCCTTATTAAAGAGCAAATGAGCTAGCAATCATCTACTTTTTGTGAGGCCATCAACCAACAAGGGCAAAAATCGACCTAATGTGCAATGTGTACTCCGGTTGCTTTAATCAACTGTATAGTGCCACAGGGGTTAAGGCCCATAACTTTCATGCACTTTAGTTGCAATGTGGTAGTTAGGTCAACCCCATTGCTGGTTATCTGACTGGTCCTGATAATACAACTGTCTACATAGAGTTACCCATTATGACGACGCTACCTAAGTAGAGTTCAGCTTCAGGTCCTGATCAAGCCGGTGATCCACCTTCTTCACCCCCTTAGGTCGAGGTGCAAGCCACCATGGGGACACATACAGAGCCTCTTAAGGCTTCTCCAATGACCGAGATGCCTGAACCTGCTAATGCTAGTATTATTATAGTCGAACATAAGCATAGTTTAGCTTCAGCTAATGAGACAGTTGATTAACCTTCTCTACCCAATCAGGTCGAGGGGCCAGATACTACGTGTGATGTCACAGGGGCACACACAGAGCCTTCTAGGGCTTCCTCAACAATCACGAAGCCTGATGCGACCACCGAGCCTACTAATCCTACCATTAAGAGAGTTGAGTCGACCCCAGGGTCTGACACTACTACTTCATTTTAGTAGAACAAAGAGTCCACCATTCATCTAGGTAACCACATCACTGAGCATGATGAGACATTAGATTCAGATGATGAGATTTTGGCATACTCACCAGGCGACATGCACTCACCAGGTAAGTTCGACCTCCATAGCAACGTCATGACTTCAATGCCTGCTTCGTCATCATCACCACATCCTTCGAATGTGTAGTCACCTTGATTCCCTGCTGAGGAAGGGACATACAAGAGATTGGTGATAGTTCGACCGTAGAAGGGAGGGATGCGATATAAGGTGAGGGAATGGATGCATCTAAATTTGGATTCAGAATGATTCTTGATGTAATAATTGAAGCCTTGCTTACGACACAATGTCTATTTTATGGTTCTGTAATAAGTTGTACATGTTGAACCCTTTTTATCACTATGTTGCCACATAGGCATCAAAATTTGGATTTAGAACGATTCTTGATGTAATAATTGAAGTCTTGCTTATGACATAATGTTTATTTTACGGTTCTGTAATAAGTTGTACATGTTGAATCATTTTTATCACTATGTTGCCACTGTAATTAAACCTAACATCTAAGTGCAATATGAGCGACATCTCTCTAGTCTGACTACCTCATTGCACCTCGAGCCGTTCCTCTTAAGAGAGAACTATAGGGTTAAACAACCCCATTGCAAGTCGAGGAGTGACCCAGACACAAAATCTATTGTCCAACATGTTACAATCATAGAGAAGGGGACTTTCTTTCATGCGCAATCAAATCTCGCGTGCGCATTCAGAAAAGAGTGATAGATATTGTCCGACGCGTTACAATCGCATAGCGTCGGACTTTCTCATCTGTGCATTTAGAAAAGAGTAATACACATTATGCCGACGATTAACATTTATAATGCCTAATGTAGGTGGAACCATTCAAAACAGAAAGATGCAAAGTTACTAAGTCACCTACGGTGTTTCATAAGAGGGAAGGAAGCTTCCCTAAAACCTAAATCACTTTCGAGAGGGGAGGCAGGATCCGGCCCATGACCTCCTAATCACCTCATTCGAGCATGTCGGCTGCACAAGCTAATCGCATCCAAGCACAAGAAGCAAACACCATGAAAGACAAATTGACATGCATAAGTTGCTCTTCGAATTAAAGTAACAAACTAGCCTTTCATTAAGATTGGAATGACCCTAAATACAATCTATGACTCAAAGAAGGTAGCGAGGATGACATCTCCCGCATGTGTGGCCGCCATGATGGACTCTGCGGCGGTGGTAAAGTAAAAAATGAGCTCCTCATGCTCCTCCTCATCGGCGCCAACTAGGAAGCTAGGTTAAAGTAGGCGGAGATCATGGCCGAAATGAAGTTGCACCGTAGCTAGGGCTAATGTAGCCCATGATGCACCCCATGAAGTGCCACCATCCTAACATGAGCTGGCATGGCCACAGATAGTCCTCAAGCAAGAGACCCCCTGTGTTCACATCGTTGACGGCGACGAGGGCCGCCTCTCCAAGAGTGGCCAACTCCACCTCCAGGGCTAACAACAAGAAAACCCATCACAACAAGGCAGTGGACATTTGGATAGAGCTTCTCAATGAAGGAAACCTTACTGATCGTCTTGGCCTGAGCATCAGCAGCTGTCGCCCGGGCATCAGCAGTCTCCCGCTCCGAGGCGACAAGGGTAGTCTAGACGACATAGAGGCAGAGCGTGAGCTAACTAACCTCATGCTCGGGGACACAGCGTGAGTCACGAGCCGCATCTCGATCATGGAGGGGCTCATGTACTTATTGGTGGCCGAGTGGAGAAGACCCCTCCAGTTCCATAGGGCGCGCATCCAGAGAGCGAGCGGCACCGGAGAACCAACCGACCTCTGGTGTTGCGGTGTGAGAAATGGCCCTAAAAAGATTAAGGAGACCATAACGGAATGACTCTAGTAACTAAGAACAAGACCGCCTTACCTAAGACATCGCAAATGGGAGTAGAGATGCAGCGGAGGCCCGCTCCCCTCCAGAGGGATCTCCACCGGGCGCTT
The DNA here is from genome assembly GCF_019320115.1 of Miscanthus floridulus. Taxonomy (NCBI): domain Eukaryota; kingdom Viridiplantae; phylum Streptophyta; class Magnoliopsida; order Poales; family Poaceae; genus Miscanthus; species Miscanthus floridulus. The sequence continues at coordinate 60,586,864 of NC_089592.1, read as the reverse complement.
CCCATGGTCCATCACTCTGGCCAAAGACATAACTCACTCGAGGCTAGAGAAAAGGTGAAGGAGTACGGTAGGAAGATAGAGAAGAGAGGTTGCCTCACTGTAGTACCTCTCTCATAGATTTATGGCTAAAGCAAGCACACTAGGCTATCTGGGTTTCATGCAAATTTAATACAGATTTAATAGCTAGTAATTTCCATGCAACTGATTGCAGCGGGTGCAGTTAGAAAAAGAGTATCAGATATTGTCGGACTTTTCTCGTGTGTGCATTTAGAAAATAGTAATACTATCGACACAGAATTTCATCCTGTGCCGAGGGCACACGAGCAAGCCAGAACTGCCCGCTCGATGGAGCTAGAGATCTGCCTAGCATCAGCGCAGGGATGGTTGATCCTGCGCACTCCTCTCGAGATGTGCCAATCAATTTGACCCTACAATTGACAAGGAGTGAAAGTTTATCAGTAATTAAGGGCGAAACATGCTGGTGTTGCCAGACAGTCCTGAATGTGCAGCTCTGAGAGCTGATATGAAAGGAGATCGAGTAAATAGTCGATTCCAGCATATTCATAAGAATAAATCGGTTAAAGCTCATGGTGTTGTGTAAGAAGAATCAGTTATCGTTCAGGATGAATATCATTCTTTGGACAAATATTAGTCAATGGCAATAAGATGTCAACAATAATTAATTCATGCTAAGCCAATGACTGCAAGCAACCAAACTCCTTTATAAAAGAAATAGTTCATCAACATTCAACCATTTAATAGAAATAAATCAAATGAACATGTTAGATCTCATCTATTTCTATAACCAGTGGGGCATGAGGCAGAATCATACAGGCCATAGAAACAAAAATAGACTCGATGACCCTAACTTATTACTAATATCAGTGGGGCATGAGGCAAAATCATGCAGGCCATAATACAATAATAAGATCATGGGGCTAACACATCCTTCAACCTATCGCTACTTCAATGCTGTCATGATGCGAACTATTTGTGAAAGCGCTTGATATTGGCTAAAACAACCGATTCAGGCATAGCGCACAGTTAAGGTCATGCCCTCTTAGGAATAGATCTACCAAATAATGATCCCCACTCCACGGTGCTAATAGTGGGGTGTGAGGCAGAATCACATAGGCCGTGATAACGGGCCATGGAACAGTTTTTGCTAGCTAATAGATCTACTCAATGTCAAACATGCCTTAACCGCCGGCTATGCATGATCAAGATTGATGTAAAATAGCCGATAAAACATAACTCATCGTTTAAAGTGTAGATTAGATCAGTTTAGATTAACAAATGATGGGTTAAAAAAGATGTAAGGCCGATCTAGATCAATCCCAATTGGGCGAAGTGATATTGCTGTAATTAAATAAATAATGGAAGCAATAAGCAATATCGGTAACTTAATGAATCTATCCGAAGGAACACCACCCTTAGATAGAGCCGATAACTTGACCTTAATCTGGTTCGAGCAGTGGAGGTCGACCGGATCGATGCAGCCATACTTGAACTAGACGAAAGTCGATAACTAACTTATACCAGAGTCATAGTAGAGGTCGACCGGATCAATGTAGCCATACGAATAGAGGTATAAGCCATGATAGTACTTATAGACAAGTAGTGGAGGTCAACCGGATCGATGTAGTCATACTTGCTGAAGAACTCACTGAGATCTACTCTACTCCTACTCCTAAGGGGTGGCCAAAGCCAAAAAAAGTAAATAACTGGTATTTGATTGATTGTGTGTTTGTTACAATAGCTGGGGGTTTATATTTATACCCTGGGCTGATAAGAGTCCTAAACGAACACGACTAGATAACAAAAAGAAATATAGATACATGGACTCTAATTCTCCTTATGCAGAGTCCTTACTAATAAAGCTTCCTTGTTTGACATGTGTCCTTGTTTCTTTTTATCCTGATATGCACCTGGACATCATGTCCCTTTCAAATTTATTAAATAATATTTCCTAGCCAGCTCATAAATATCCCTTAATTAGGAAACTTTCTTGCTTTTGACATCATCGGTCGATCTCTTCCTTTCTAGGATAAGTTTACCAAATTTTGGTGTAAACACAGGCCCCCTAGTTCAAAGTATGAGTTTTCATGCTTTGAACTATTTTGATCTGATGTTCTTTTCCCCAGCCGATGACATTTGATCACAATCACTAGAAGCTACATCGGCTCCATCTTCTTTTTGATCTTCATAACTTCAAGATTGATCTTTCTCTGCATCTCTGTTCATCTGCTTTAGCCGATTAGTAGTTGGCCCCCCGAGTTTGATCATAGCAATACAAGTTAATCGGCAGTACAGAAATATGCTGCATAAAAACTTAGGTATTCTAGCCGATAGTCTTCTTCCAAGGAGTCAAGGCATTTACTGGTAGCGATATTACCTTATTCCAAGCCTCACCTATACATGTGAACTTTGAAGTGTCTACCATACCATCTTGGGTGGTTGAGAAATGAATGGATTAGAATCTGGTCACCTCGCTTCCCCTGCTCAGAAAACTTGGGTTTTTGAAAGATTTTCAAATTAAAACATAGCTTTGCTCCTCAAATGATTCTCTCATATCACTCAATGTGTATAGTTCCTCATCAAAGCATTGTTTTGTCTCTTCTTATCCAACTTCTAAAAGCTTATGCGAAGTTTTAGGTAGGGGTAAAATATGTAGCGTGCTTCCCTTGCATATATTGTTAGGTCAAATCCCAGATCAAAGGGGAGAATTGTCATACTCTTAGATCAAGATGTGCATGTGCGTGGAATATTTGGTGGCTAACCTAACTCTACTATGCTCTTTGAAATATATTTCTCTTATGGAATATTTTTGCGAGACCATGGGCTATCTTTTCTCATCTTTTCTTTTTCCTTTTTTTATTTATTTTGGAGTTCTTTTGCATCCATCTTTCGCATAACCCATGTCTCTCTTTATAACAAACTTTTGAGAGAGATATTATCAAGAACTTGGAGCATTTATTCTAATAAAACCTAATATATTTTTTGTCTTCTCCCAGTGTAGGAGCAGAACATTTTGAGGTGGATGAAAAATTGCATACTTCCAGTATAGAAGCAGCACGTATATGTGGCCTATACGTGATCTTGATGTTGGGAACATGATAAATCTCTTAACATGGGTCAACAAGACTCGACAAAACTCAACACAGAGTAAGCAGCTTATGTGGAAGGTTTTTAATGAGACTAACATATGGCTCTGGTAGGAAATTCAACATCATTGAGGAGACAAGCTATTGATTTTGAATTTTTATAAGAAAATTTCCCATGTACTTTGCAAAAAGAAGCGAGGTTCCTTTCATCATACCACATCTCATTCATCAACTACTTAAATGGCATGCTTTTCCTATGATAAATTGTTCACAAGTGATAGAAAAAGCAAGGAATAAAGAATATGCAAACCAAGCATAGAGGGGCATGTACCTCATATCTGTATGTACATTCCTCTACTTTGAGCCGATAAGTGTCTCTACTTGGGACTTATATAATGATGCTTTCACCAGTGCGCTTATCAACTGCTGCATCTAGAATCCTTGTATGCTTCTATAGTGCTGCTATATAGAGAACTGCACTTCATATATCATGCTTCAAGAGAGCCGATCTCTATGTGCCAGAATCGATCCGTTGGACTTCTCTGAGTAGAATACGTAGCTAACTCCAGCTCCCACATGATAACACATAGCAGGTAGCAACAACGATTGGATCCTCAGTAGCGAATGGCAATCCAAACATTGGCCGATTACTTTAATCAAACAAAACACATACGAATTCTTCCACAAGCCAAATTCTTAGATCAATAGATGAATTCCAATCAACAGTCTTCGGCAAACATCAAGGGAAGCGTATACCCGTGCTAGTATGATCGGCCTCTATCACTTAGCCTTCCACAGTCATGTCAATGTCATCAGTTGAATTTCAATAACCACTTCCACTGACTCGTGCATCTCCTAGCTATTATTTTGACCTTTGTACACTTTGTCGAGCAAGTAGGAAATATTGACATATTGGATCATCAGAATTTTCTGGATTGGCTAAAAGTCGCTGGATGCTACATGCCGACGATGACATGGCCTGCAATTCTTTTCATACCAAAGGTTAAATGATCAATTGACCTAGGTCAAGCATCCCATTATGCAAAACAGAACTTCCTTTAATAGATCTATCACTTATGATTCGACTTAGCGTTCACATATGTTGGCCTAAGCCCATCTCTAGGACCAGTGCTTATTCTTCCTTAATCCAATGGCCAATGTGAAGCCACTACTATTTACTAAAACAAACTCTCAGAGCTGATTGCTTGCATTGGCTATTGGCTTTCATTGTTGATTTTAATGAAGCCTCTTTCCCATAACTTGCTAGAAAAGCATTCGAAGTCTCCTAGTTCCCAGAAGACTAGATCGGCTGTTGCGATGCTCATAGACTCATCAGCGCGAACCAGTTCAACATCATCTCTGTGCCATTGAATCAAACACTGATGCATGGTCGATAGTACACAATAGTTTGCATGAATCTAATCACGACCAAGGAGCAAACTATACGACCCTTTTCTATCGATGACGAAGAATGTGGTGAGCAGAGTCTTACTTCCGATTGTTAGTTCGATGTTTATTGCCCCCCGGGTCTTAGACGCATTACCTCCAAAATCCTTAAGCATCATGTCAGTCTCCATCAGATATCCTAGTCCCTTGTCAAGTTTACAAAAAGTGGTGTAAGGCATGAGATTGACAAAAGCACCTCCGTCCACCAGCATCTTGTTCATCGGCTTCTCATCAACCAAACCTTTCACATATAAAGCTTTTAAGTGCCGATGCTTTACTGGTTTATCAAATATTGCTTGTTGTATAACCGTCAACTTGGCAACTATCTCCTCATACTCTGATTCATTGAAATCTGAATAAACTTCTTGATCTGCCGAAGCTCTGAATTCGGATGCCTGAGCTTGTTCCACCTCTCTATTCCTTAGTCGTTGCACCCTTCTCTTCTGGCTTCTTGTCAAACCTTGTAGACACCATTGGCCTTCCTACCAAACATATCTTCCTTCATTACTTCCTTCTTCGTAATCAGCCCAGTTTTGATCAACAACTCTTTTTCCAAGCCGATTATGAATACTTCCATTTTTAAGCGCCGATCCATGTTATTATGATGATATGCATCTTCAGCATAGATAGACTGGTGGTTGGTTTGAGATTGCCTAAACTCCCAATATTGATTGTTGCATTCTAGACAGTCCGATCTAGTTGGCAACTTCAAACCTTCATTCTAGCAATTTCTGAAGAACGGACAATTCCAATGTGATTTAGCTTGTTTCCTTTCATACCTCTCTTTTTATAGTTGATGCTGGTATTCTTGATCTTTTAGCCAATGCTAATAATCCTTTTCCTTCTGCTACTGCCACTTATTCAATAGGATCCGAGATGTAACTCGCGGCCTTGTCGCCCCATCTTTTGATGTTTCCCCCTTCACATATTGGCTCTTTTGCTTAGCGCGACGTCTTCTAATCTCTTTGTACTCATCAGCCGATATTTATATCTTAGGATCGATTGTTCTAGCTTCTCTTGATTTGGTTGATGTTAGGACCTTAGTCTTTCCTTTGAGTAACCCAGCATCAACCATGTTTTGATCTCCTAGGAAAGGATTATCATCAACTTTCATTTTCCGAGGCGTATCAAATTTGAGCCTTCCTTGCAGAATAACGCTCTGTATATGCTGCCGAAAGATTCTACATTCATTAGTGGAATGAGAAGTAGCGTTATGGAACTTGTAGAACTTCGTATTCTTCAACTGATCTAGGGGCAACATAATATGATTATCAGTTAACTTGATTTGTCCCTTCTCAAGAAAGAAATCGAAGAGCTTGTCTAATTTAGTGACATCAAAGTCATAGCTCTCCTCAACTCCTCTTTCCCAAGGATTTGGCACCATTACTGTCTTTTTGCCCCAATTCCATTCAGCCGCAGCAACCTCTTCTTCTTCATCTTCATAGCCGTCATCAACTGAGTATGGATTATAAGCTTCAGCCACTGTGGTACTCTTCTAAAATCAGGTATCTCTGCGCATACTCTAGAATTGGCTATTAAGTGCTACCACTCACTGAGCCAATTGACCTAAGTTGTCAAATTCTTGTCTCAGTAGCTTTTCTTTCCACATTGGCAGCATTCCCTGAACAGCTAAAGCAGCTAGCTGATCATCAGCCAAGTTTAATGAGAAGCATAAGTTTCTAGTCTCTTAGAACCTTTGAAGAAACTCAGTGCCCGATTCATTAGTCTTCTGCATTATAGTTGTCAGATTGGTAATCTTCTTTTCTCTAGTTCCAGTATAAAAATATGTGTGAAATTTCTTTTTTAGATCAACCCAATTGGCAATGGAGTTGACTGGCAGCGATGAGAACCAAGTGAAGGCTGGTCCTGACAGGGACAAGGAGAAGAAACAAACTCGATGGGCCTCCTCAACTGACGCCTCACCTAATTGTGTAAGATACCGACTGATATGTTCTATCATGCTTGTACTGTCTTCGCTAGTGAACTTAGCAAACTCTAGGAGCCTGTAATTTGCAGGAAGAGCGACCAAATCATACCATTCTGAATATGAGCATTTGTACGAAATGGTGAGCCCTTTTGGCTTCAAACCGAACTGATTCTTCATCATCTCGGTCACCTTTAGCAACAACTCGTCAGCAAGTGAAATTGGATTTCTCTACACCTGCTGACCCATCTGTGGATTGAAATCCCATGTGCCTTGATACCCTAGATGTGGAATCATGTGAAGGGTGTTATAACCTGTGCCATAATGATACCCCTATGGAATCTCTATCTGCTAGGTCCTTTGCTAGTTTGCTGCTTGAAGTCTCTGATTATAGACATGTGGATCTATATCTCTACGGATCCTTTGAATGGATGGTGCTATTTTTTGAGCCGATGATGGTATGTGGCCTGATGTGCCAAAACTAATCACCTGGTTCTGACCTTTCCCCACTAGCTGTTGCACATGCTATACTGACGATCTAGGATTATACTGAATCTGATTCATAGTAGTACCTTGAGCTTATTCAGATGAACCCTGAACTACCTAGACATCATCATTACCCGCTAGTGTTGCTTCTTGATGGCTGGTATCGACTTGATTAGTCCCTTGGGTCAACGAATCTGGAATGTTGTAATAAGCCAGCCCAACTCGACCAACTGGAAACCCATGAATCGCCTCTTTCATGGCATTGTGGAATGTGTCCAAGAAAGCTTCATTATGACTTGATATGGCATCATGAACATATTTGTCTATAACTTTCGTAAAGAAACGTATGTCTTCAGCTTCAACTGTATCTGTCTGCCCATGTAATAGAACTCTTGATAGTGGATATTTCTGAACAATTATGCTATCACATGTTTTGGTGTAGGACTACAAACACTTGTTTTGAAATTCTTCTATAGTTTTGTCGATGACATCTTTATCTCCATCAGGTAGATCTTCATAATGTACCATAAGGATGTCGTTCCTATGAACCGCCATGACGATTATGGGGTCCCATCGAGTGTGATAGAAACATGTGTCGGCACAAAATTTCATCCTGTGCCGAGGGCACACGAGAAAGCCAGAACTGCCCGCTCGATGGAGCTAGAGATCCACCTAGCTTTAGCACAGGGATAGTCGATCCTGCACACTCCTCTTGAGACGTGCCACTCAATTTGACCCTGCAATTGACAAGGAGTGAAAGTTTATCAGTAATTAAGGGTGAAACATGCTGGTGTTGCCAGACAGTCCTAAATGTGCAGCTCTGAGAGCTGATATAAAAGGAGATCGAGTAAATAGTCGATTCCAGCATATCCATAAAAATAAATCGGTTAAAGCTCATGGTGTTGTGTAAGAAGAATCAGTTATCATTCAGGATGAATATCATTCTTTGGACAAATATTAGTCAATGGCAATAAGATGTCAACAATAATTAATTCATGCTAAGTCAATGACTGCAAGCAACCAAACTCCTTTATAAAAGAAACAGTTCATCAACATTCAACCATTTAATAGAAATAAATCTAATGAACATGTTAGATCTCATCTATTGCTATAACCAGTGGGGCATGAGGCAGAATCATGCATGCCATAGAAACAACAATAGACTCGATGACCCTAACTTATTACTAATATCAGTGGGGCATGAGGCAGAATCATGCAGGCCGTAATACAATAATAAGATCATGGGGCTAACAAATCTTTCAACCTATCGCTACTTCAATGCTCTCGTGATGCGAACTGTTCGTGAAAGCGCTTGATATCGGCTAAAACAGCTGATTCAGCCATACCGCACAGTTAAGGTCATGCCCTCTCAGGAATAGATCTACCAAATAATTATCATCATTCCACGGTGCTAATAGTGGGGTGTGAGGAAGAATCACACATGCCATGATAACGGACCATAGAACAGTTTTTGCTAGCCAATAGATCTACTCAATGTCAAACATGCCTTAATCGCATGCTATGCACGATCAAGATTGATGTAAAACAGCCGATAAAATATAACTCATCATTTAAAGTGCAGATTAGATCAGTTTAGATTAACAAACGGTGGGTTAAAAAAGATGTAAGGCCTATCTAGATCAATCCCAATTGGGCGAAGTGATATTGCTATAATTAAATAAATAATGGAAGCAATAAGCAATATCGGTGACTTAATGAATCTATCCGAAGGAACACCACCCTTAGATAGAGTCGATAACTTGACCTTAATCTGGTTTGAGCAGTGGAGGTCGGCTGGATCGATGCAACCTTACTTGAACTAGATGAAAGTCGATAACTAACTTATACCAAAGTCATAGTGGAGGTCAACCGGAATGATGCAGCCATACGAATAGAGGTATAAGCCATGACAGTACTTATAGACAAGAAGTGGAGGTCGACCAGATCGATACAACCATACTTGCTGAAGAACTCGCCGAGATCTACTCTACTCCTACTCCTAGGGGTGGCCGGAGTCAAAAAAGTAAATAACTGGTATCTGATTGATTGTGTGTTTGTTACAATAGCCGGGGGTTTATATTTATACCCTGGGCTGATAAGAGTCCTAAACGAACATGACTAGATAACAAAAAGAAATATAGATACATGGACTCTAATTCTCCTTATGCAGAGTCCTTGCTGATAAAGCTTCCTTGTTTGACACATGTCCTTGTTTCTTTTATCCTTATATGCACCTGGACGTCATGTCTCTTTCAAATTTATTAAATAATATTTCCTGGCCAGCTCATAAATATCCCTTAATTAGGAAACTTTCTTGCTTTTGACATGATCGAATGATCTCTTCCTTTCCAGGATAAGCTTACCAAATTTTGGTGTAAACAAGTACACATTGTGCAAATGATTAACATTTATACAATGTGTCGGGTTCATAAACCTGGGGTCCCTCATGGACTGGCTTCCTAACAAAGGCTTGGCCCAATAGACAATGTTGCGAACAATGCACAACTCATGGGCTGGCCCAAACACCTAAACGACGGGCCAGAAGGACAATCCAATCTCTGACCAGAAGGCCTGGCCGAGGAGGAACGGCGCCCGCTTCCAACTCTGGCCCGCCTCTCTGACTAGAAGGCCTCGTAAAGGAGGAACAATGCTCACTTTTGACACCAGCCCATGGCCTCTCCGATCGGAAGGCCTAGCCAAACACCACTTTCCGACTCTAACCCGTGTCTCCAACCGAGGATGCACCAAACCACTGCTTATAGTTCTTCTTCGACTAGTGCAATCAAAGCCGACTAGGACCAACTGACTGGGGATGCTCGCTTGGTGAGGACCAGGGAATGGATGGAAAAAGTAAGGCAGGGCTCCCATGAAAGGTCCTAATATGGATAGAGGGGGGTGAATAGCCTATTTAAAAATCTACAAATCAACTAGAGCAATTTGATTAGTATGACAAATAGCGAAATGCAAACTTGCTCTAGCTCTACAAGGGTTGCAAGCCACCTATCCAACAATTCTAGTTGCAATGATTACTAGGCACACAATTTGCAATGTTACTACTCACTAAGAACTCTCAATCTTGCTACTCTAAAGAGCTCCACTAGATGAACTTAAAATAACAAAGCAAGTTCTCAATTCTAATTACACTAAAGAGCTTGCCACAACTAGATTGCAAGAATATAAATGAGTGAGTAGGGTGACTATACCACCGTGTAGAGGAGTGAACCAATTACAAGATGAATACTAAATCAATCACCGGGAGAATACCAAAGGGCAAGAGACAACCAATTTTTCTCCCGAGGTTCATGTGCTTGTCGGCACGCTAGTCCTAGTTGTGTCGACCAACACTTGGTGGTTCAGCGGCTAAGAGGTGTTGCACGAACCTCGTCCACACAATTGGACACCACAAGAACCTACCCACAAGTGAGCTAACTCAATGACACAAGCAATCCACTAGAGTTACCTTTTGGCTCTCCGCCGGGGAAGGCACAAGACCCCTCACAATCACCACGATCAGAGCTGGAGACAATCAACGATCCTCGTTGCTCCAAGCCATCTAGGTGGAAGCAACCACCAAGAGTAACAAGTGAATCCTGCAGTGAAACATGAATGCCAAGTGTCACTAGATGCAATCACTCAAGCAATGTGCTTGGATTCTCTCCCAATCTCACAAAGATGATGAATCAATGATGGAGATGAGTGGGAGGGCTTTGGCTAAGCTCACAAGGTTGCTATGTCAATGCAAATGTCTAAGAGAGTGAGCTTGAGCCGGCCATAGAGCTTAAATAGAAGCCCCCATGAAATAGAGCCGTTGTACCCCTTCACTAGGCACAACACGGGGTGACCAGATGCTCCGGTCAGATCAACCGGACACAGGACCCCAGCGTCCGATCGCCCGATGCTTGCCACATGTCATCGACTTCAAACGCCGATCGCCCGATCTCAACGTTCAAGTGAAGACTAGACACGTTAGTTAGAAAGTGACCAGATGCAGGACCCTAGCATCTGGTCATTTCCAGTAAGGTTCCAAATGTGAAATTTCATGACCGGACACATCCGGTCATGCTCGACCGGACTCACCCGGTGTCCGGTAACTCAATGTTTCCTCTGTGCATCTCACATTAGCGTACGTTAGCACTGACCGGACTTAGACCATGAGAGTCTGGTTAGTTTACATGCCAACGTCTGGTCACAACACCGAGACCATGTGCTTACAGCTGTCACTGACCGGACTCTGAACCCAGCGTCCGGTCACTCTATGAACCCCTGTCTTTTCTATATAGGGCGTCGGTGAAGTTTCTAACCCTTGCTCAAATGTGCCAACCACCAAGTGTATCACCTTGTGCACATGTGTTAGCATATTTTCACAAATACTTTCAAGGGTGTTAGCACTCTACTATATCCTAAATGCATATGCAATGAGTTAGAGCATCTAGTGGCACTTTGATAACCGCATTTCAATATGAGTTTCACCCCTCTTAATAGAATGACTATCTAACCTAAATGTGATCACACTCGCTAAGTGTCTTGATCACGGAAACAAAATGGCTCCTACTATTTATACCTTTGCCTTGAGCCTTTTGTTTTTCTCTTTCTTCTTTTCCAAGTTCAAGCATTTGATCATCACCATGCCATCACCATCGTCATGATCTTCGCCATTGCTTCATCACTTGGAGTAGTGCTACCTATCTCATAAATACTTTGATAAACAAGGTTAGCACTTAGGGTTTCATCAATTAACCAAAACCAAACTAGAGCTTTCAATCTCCCCCTTTTTGGTAATTGATGACAACCCTTTCACAAAGATATGAGTTGAAATTTAATTGAATCCATGTTGCTTGCCCAAGCATATTTACCATGTGTAAAGGATATGGACAAGTTTCATGAATCCCAAATGGTAGCAATTGCTCCCCCTACATATGTGCTAAGAGTTTGGATTGTAGCTTGCACATATGCTTAGATAGGAAATATAGGAGACAATTTCTACCGTATGATGCTAAGGTATAAGAGATGGACCTTTGAAGCGTGATACCAATTGGAGTGCACCAATATACCATCCTTAGCACCATTAGTAACTATATATACACAAAAACTAGAATACCCCATGAGATCAACATTACAAGCAAGGGTCTAGTTTCCATAAAATGAACATAAGTCTAGTTACTTTAGCCTATGCATGCTAGTTTTTCATTTCACCATTCAAGCATATAACTAGCATACACCACACAAGCATGGATATTGAAATTTAGAACTTGTGCTATGCAAGCAAATATATGAAATGCACATCAAAATGCAACATACAAGTTTATGAGCTTGCTCCCCCTACTTGTGTGCATTTTTTATTTTTCCCTTTACAATGTCATTTCATTTGTTTGCTCTCCTATCTTACTATCTTTGTGAATTTCTCTCCCCCTTTGTCAACAATTAGCACAAAAGGTGAGCTCATATTATAGATAGGTTGGGGTGAAACCATGTGAAATGAGGATCATTTTTCCAATTTGGTTCAATCTAGATTACTTGCAAAAGATATTTAACTCGATTTGATCCAAGGACAAGCTTCTTCACACCTCCAAATAAGGGTTATCTTGTACCATGTTGAGTTAAACACTTATAGCTTATTTTCTAGATCAAACACTAGGTTTACAAGTCCACAAACATGTCATATGCTACCACTAGATCATTTCAAGCATACAAGCAATAGTGGTACCATACAAGCATCAAATTCATTTGATTTTCATGAATGAGCCTATTCAAATGTGAAATATGTCTAGATGCACTAAACATGTCCTTAGCAAGGATGTATGCCATGCCAATCAAGTTTTACCTTGGATTGCTCAAAGGAGAGGCATGTCATATAAGTGGGGGGTGCATCAACACATATTAGAGAAGTCAAGTATGTTCAATTCATTCCTTAGCTTGCAAAACCTCTTTTCATCAAGTGGCTTGGTGAAGATATCGGTAAGTTGATCTTCGGTGCCCACACTCTCAATGCAAATGTCCCCTTTTTGTTGATGATCTCTTATGAAATGATGGCGGATATCAATATGCTTTGTTCTTGAATGTTGAACCGGGTTGTTGGTGAGCTTTATGGCACTTTCATTGTCACATAGCAATGGCACTTGCTTGAATTTGATTCCAAACTCACTCAAGGTAGCCTTCATCCAAAGTAATTGAGTACAACAACTACCGGCTGAAATATACTCCGCTTTAGCAGTTGAAAGTGCTACACTATTTTGCTTCTTTGATGACCAAGACACAAGTGATCTTCCCAATAGTTGACATGTGCCCGATATGCTCTTTCTCTCAACTTTGCATCCCGCATAATCAGAGTCCAAATATCCAATCAACTCAAATCTTGCTCCTTTGGATACCACAATCCAACATTTTGTGTATGCTTCAAGTACCTCAATATTCTCTTTGTTGCCTTCAAATGACTTTCTCTTGGTGAGGCTTGAAATCTGGCACACATACATACACTAAACATCACATCCGGCCTTGATGCGGTCACATAGAGTAGGCTTCCAATCATAGACTGATACATCTTTTGATCCACCATGTTGCCACTAGCATCACTATCCAAGCTACCACTTGTTCCCATTGGTGTACTAATAGTGTTAGTATCATCCATTCCAAACTTCTTTAGCATGTCCTTGATATACTTGCCTTGACTCACAAATGTGCCATTCTTCATTTGCTTGATTTGAAGACCAAGGAAGTAGCTAAGCTCTTCAATCATGGACATCTCAAACTCACTTGCCATCATCTTGCCAAACTCCTCACAAAAATCTTGATTTGTTGACCCAAAAATTATATCATCAACATAGATTTGCATTACAAACAAGTCATTTCTAAGCTTCTTGGTGAAGAGAGTGGTGTCAACCTTTCCCATCTTGAATCCCTTGGAGAGTAGGAAATCTCTAAATCTCTCATGCCATGCTCTAGGTGCTTGTTTTAATCCATACAAAGCCTTTCTCAACTTGTAAACATGGTTGGGTTTCTTCTCATCTTCAAAACCGGGAGGTTGCTCAACATACATAAGCTCATTGATGTATCTATTGAGAAATGCACTCTTCACATCCATTTGGTATAACTTGATGTTGTGGGCACAACCATAGGCTAACAAGATCCTAATTGCTTCCAATCTTGCAACCGGGGCATATGTTTCTCCAAAGTCAAGACCTTCAACTTGAGTGTAACCTTGAGCCACTAATCTTGCTTTGTTCCTTATTACTATCCCATCTTGATCTTGCTTGTTCCGAAAGACCCACTTGGTTCCAATCACATTATGATCCTTATGCCTCTCAACTAACTCCCATACTTGGTTTCTTGTAAAGTTGTTTAGCTCTTTATGCATAGCATTGACCCAATCAACATCTTTCAAAGCTTCATCTATCTTCTTAGGTTCAATGGATGACACAAATGAGAAATGCTCACAAAACAAAGCCAATCTTGATCTAGTTTGCACACCTCTTGAAATATCACCAATGATAGTGTCCAAGGGATGATCTCTTGCAACATTGGTTGGTTGAAGAACTTGCACTTGATTGCTTGCACTTGATAGATCACTTGGTTGAGATGATGAACTAGCCACTTGTTGATCTTGCACTTTGTCATCACTAGTTCTTGCTTGAATTTGATTATGAGAACCACTAGCTTGCACATTTGAGTTAGAGAGCACTTGATTCTTATCATCTTTAACATCAATCACCTCTCTAGGCCTTATATCACCAATGTCCATGTTCTTCATTGCATTGACCAATTGAGTGCCTCTTACATCATCTAGATTCTCATCTTCCTCTTGGGAACCATTCGTTTCATCAAACTCCACATCATGAACCTCCTCAAGAGTACCACTAGCCAAATTCCAAACTCTATAAGCCTTGCTAGTAGTGGAGTAACCAAGCAAGAAACCTTCATCACATTTCTTTTCAAACTTGCTCAATCTAGTGCCTTTCTTCAATATATAGCATTTACAACCAAAAACCCAAAAGTATGCTATGTTGGGCTTTCTTCCATTCAAAAGGTCATAAGGTGTCTTCTCCATCATGGGGTGACAATAGAGTTGGTTGCTATAATAGCAAGCCATGTTGATTGCTTCGGCCCAAAATAAATGACTCACATTGTACTCACTCAACATTGATCTTGCCATGTCAATCAAAGTTCTATTCTTCCTTTCAACTAAGCCATTTGATTGAGGAGTGTACTTGGCCAAGAATTGATGTCTAATTCCAAATTCATCACACAACTCATCAATTCTAGTGTTCTTGAATTCACTATCATTGTCACTTCTAACTTTCTTGATGGTTGTTTCAAACTCATTGTGAATGCCCTTGACAAATAATTTGAATGTTGCAAACACATCACTCTTGTCAACAAGAAAGAATACCCATGTGTATCTAGTGAAATCATCCAAATCACAAATCCATATTTGTTTCCACCAATGCTTGTATATGTGGTTGGTCCAAACAAGTCCATGTGCATCAACTCAAATGCCTTAGATGTGCTCATCATGCTCTTCTTAGGATGTGTGTTACCAACTTGTTTTCCGGCTTGACATGCACTACATAGCTTATCCTTCTCAAATGTGACATCTTTCAAGCCTCTAACTAAGTCATGCTTAATCAACTTGTTCAATTGTTTCATTCCAACATGACCAGGCCTTCTATGTCATAACCAACCCATGCTAGACTTAGTGATCAAACATGTTGTCAATTGAGCTTCTCTAGCATTGAAATCAACCAAGTATAGGTTTTCATATCTAAATCCTTTGAATATCAAGTTAGAGCCATCTACACTTATAATCTCTACATCATCCACACCAAATATGCACTTGAAACCAAGATCACACAATTGAGCTACCAACAAAAGGTTGAAGTTCAAGCTCTCTACTAGTAGCACATTGGAAATGCTCAAGTCATTGGATATTGCAATCTTACCAAGCCCTTTGACCTTGCCTTTTCCATTGTCACCAAATGTGATACTATCAATCCCATTGCTCTTGTTTTCATTGATTGAATTGAACATTCTTGGATCACCGATCATGTGTGGTGTGCACCCACTATCAAGCACCCAATGCCTTCCTCCAGCTTTATAATTGACCTACAAAAGAAGATCAATTCTTTTTAGGTACCCAAACTTGCTTGGGTCCTTGAAGGTTAGTTACTAAGTTCTTTGGTACCCAAATGGCCTTCTTCTTTGGGCCCACAATTGGTGTACCAATGAACTTAGCCTTCACACCAATGGCACCCTTAACAAGCATATAACAAGAATCAAATTTAATTGAGGATACAATAGGTAGCTTGTTCTTGTTAATCTTGTAATATTGCTCTACATGCCCAACTTGCTTGCATCTATTGCAAAATCAACCATTGCCCTTCACAAAGTTAACTTTGGGAGTGACAAAGGTTGCCTTGCCTTTCTTGGGGGTATAGCCTAATCCCTCTTTGTTGAGAGAAAATCTTTGGCTACCCAAGCACTTTAGCAAGCGGGCATCTCCACCATAGGCATTGCCTAAGGCATGAGTGAGCTTATTCACCTCCTTCTTGAGGGTCTCATTTTCCACCATTAATGAGGCATCACAAGTGAGACCATCACTCAAAGGTGAAGTAGAAGTAGTAGTGCTACAAGAAGTGTTAGTGGGAGCAACTATAATGGGCTTATAAAAAGATTCATCAATAAGATCACATGTTAGTCCCACATCACATGATACAATCACTTGCTCCTTCTTGGCTTCCTCTTTGACTTGCTCAATGAGAGAGGAGTGAGCTTTCTCAAGCTTAGAGTGAACTTTGTCAAGCTTCTCATGGGCTTCCATTAGCCTATCATGAGTGGCATTGAGCTCATCAAGGGATTGCTCAAGAAATTTGACTTTCTTGTTCAATTCCTTGCACTCCTTTCTCTTCATCTCAAAGCAAATATGCACTTGCTCACACATGTCCATGAGCTCCTCCTTGGAGTACTCATCATCATCATCACTCCTACAAGCATCACTTTCACATTCATCATCATCACTCACATCATATTTTACCTTGGTAGGTTTTGCCATGAGGCATGTCGAAGGAGTGTCGAAGATGGAGGGCTTGTTGTTGATGGCGATGCTTCTAGTGCTTTCTTAATAGATTTCTTGCCATCATCACTAGAGTCATCACTATCCAAAGAGCCATCACTATCCCAAGTGACCACATAGCCTCCACCCTTCTTCTTCTTGGAAGGTCATTCTCTTCTCCTTCTTCTCCTTCTTTTCTTTCTTATCCTTCTTGTGCTTCTTCTTCTCATCCTCATCATTGTCACTATTGTAGGGACAATTTGCTACAACGTAATCGGGACTCTTGCAATTGTAGCATCTTCTCACATATTCTTTGCTTTGGTGTGATCTCTTCTCTTTCTTGCACCATAGCCCTTCTTCTTCATGAATTTTCCCATCTTGCGTACAAAGAGGGCCATAGCTTCATCATCAATATCACTAAGATCATCATCATCACTTGATTCTTTCTTGGACTTGCCCTTATTCTTGGATGATGATGAGCTAGCCTTGAATGCTACTCTTCTTCTTCTTTTCTTCTTCTTCCTTCTTGTCATCCTTGTCATCCCCCTCCCTTTCCACACGGTATGTCTCTTGGGTCATGACATCTCCTAGTACTTGGTTAGGGGTAATCTCCTTCAATCCTCCTCTTATAATAAGCAATCTCAACATCTCAAATCTTGGAGGTAAGCACATCAAGAACTGATGAGAGACATTATCATCCTTGATCTTCTCTTCTAAGTCCTTCAAGTCATTTACAATCACTTGCAACCAATGGAACATTTTCAGAATGCTCTCATCTTCCTTCATCTTAAAGCTTGTCAACTTGTCCTTGAGAATGTACAACTTAGCACTCTTCACCGCCGGTGTGCCCTCATATGTTTCCTCCAATCTCCTCCACACCTCATTTGCTCTTTCACAATTCTTGATTTGCTCAAACACCTTGGAATCAATGGCATTGTATATGGTGTTGAGAGCCATTGTATTGCATTGCTTGTTGGTCTTATCTTGGTTGGTGGGGTCATCAGGATCAATGATAGCATAGTCATTCTCGGTCACCTCCCATACTTGATTATTGATTGAACCAAGATACATCCTCATCTTTCTCTTCCAATAATTATAGCATGTGCCATCAAAGAACAGTGGTTTGCCCCCCACATGGTTGAACACAACTTGAGCCATAATTTGACACCGAGGTTGTTAAGCCTTCAATCAAATGGTGACCATGACTCTAATACCACTTGAAAGGTCCTAATATGGCTAGAGGGGGTGAATAGACTATTTAAAAATCTACAAATCAACTAGAGCAATTTGATTAGTATGACAAATAGAGAAATGCAAACTTGCTCTAGCTCTACAAGGGTTGCAAGCCACCTATCCAACAATTCTAGTTGCAATGATTACTAGGCACACAATTTGCAATGTTACTACTCACTAAGAGCTCTCAATCTTGCTACTCTAAAGAGCTCCACTAGATGAACTTAAAATAACAAAGCAAGCTCTCAATTCTAATTACACTAAAGAGCTTGCCACAACTAGTTTGCAAGAATATAAATGAGTGAGTAGGGTGATTATACCGCCATGTAGAGGAGTGAACCAATTACAAGATGAATACTAAATCAATCACTGGGAGAGTACCAAAGGGCAGGAGACAACCAATTTTTCTCCTGAGGTTCACATGCTTCTCGGCACGCTAGTCCCCATTGTGTCAACCAACACTTGGTGGTTCAACTGCTAAGAGGTGTTGCATGAACCTCATCCACACAATTGGACACCGCAAGAACCTACCCACAAGTGAGGTAACTCAATGACATGAGCAATCCACTAGAGTTACCTTTCGGCTCTCCACCAGGGAAGGCACAAGACCCCTCACAATCACCACGATCGGAGCCGAAGATAATCACCAACCTCCGCTCAATGATCCTCGCTGCTTCAAGCCATCTAGGTGGCGGCAACCACCAAGAGTAACAAGTGAATCCCACAGCGAAACATGAATGCCAAGTGTCACTAGATGCAATCACTCAAGCAATGCACTTGGATTCTCTCCCATTCTCACAAAGATGATGAATCAATGATGGAGATGAGTGGGAGGGCTTTGGCTAAGCTCACAAGGTTGCTATGTCAATGCAAATGTCCATGAGAGTGAGCTTGAGCTAGCCATGGGGCTTAAATAGAAGCCCCATGAAATAGAGCCGTTGTACCCCTTCAATGGGCACAACACGGGGTGACCAGACGCTCCGATCAGATCAACCGGACACAAGACCCCAGCGTCCGGTTGCCCAATACTTGCCACATGTCATCGGCTTCAAATGCCAATCGCCCGATCTCAACAGTCAAGTGAAGACCGGACGCGTCAGTTAGAAAATGATCGAACGTAGGACCCCAGCGTCCAGTCATTTCCAGTAAGGTTCCAAACACAAAATTTCATGACCAGACGCATCCGGTCATGCTCGATCAAACTCACCCGGTGTCTGGTCACTCAACATTTCCTCTGTGTGTCTCACGTCAGCACTGACTGGACTTAGACCATGAGCGTCTGATCAGTTTACATGCCAGTGTCTGGTCACAAGACCGAGACCGTGTGCTTACAGCTATCACTGACCGGACTCTGAACCCAATGTTCGATCACTGCACCACTAGCATCCGGACAGTCCGCTGGTGAAATTTCTAACCCTTGCTCAAATGTGCCAACCACCAAATGTATCACTTTGTGCACATATGTTAGCATATTTTCACAAATAATTTCAAGGGTGTTAGCACTCCACTAGATCCTAAATGCATATGCAATGAGTTAGAGCACCTAGTGGCACTTTGATAACTGTATTTCAATACAAGTTTCACCCCTCTTAATAGAACGACTATCTAACCAAAATGTGATCACACTCGCTAAGTGTCTTGATCATGGAAACAAAATGGCTCCTACTATTTATACCTTTGCCTTGAGTCTTTTGTTTTTCTCTTTCTTCTTTTCCAAGTTCAAGCATTTGATCATCACCATGCCATCACCATCATCATAATCTTCGCCATTGCTTCATCACTTGGAGTAGTGCTACCTATCTCATAAATACTTTGATAAACTAGGTTAGCACAACAGTGTTGTGGGCATCGGCATTTACTATACTAGGCAAACATGGTAAAACCCCCTGCATGCCTCTCGGCATCAACAGTATGACAGGCACCGATGTCTGCCATACTAGAAGAAGATGATGCAACCTCCCATGTGCATCTGATGTTAAACGGTATTGTGGGTGCCTACCATCATCTTGTACCCATCGGCGTGGGCAACAAGACTTAGTAGCATACATACTCTCTCCCTCTCACTTGTAAGGGCATCCCCTTCATCTATAAAAGGGGATGCGCTCTCTCCCAATAGATGGATCGATAAAGTTCACTAGCACACAGTAGAACCACTTGGTTCAAACCTCGAGCACATGCTCAAACACTTAGCGCATAGCGGAGCTCTCGTCGCGCTCGGCCCTTCAGACCGGAGTCTGACCGGACCTCTTGTACCCCCCCCCCCCATCTTTCTCCCTTCTGTTTATAACCCCATAGCAAACTTCGAGCACCTAGGCTCAGGAATAAAGTTACTGACTGACTCAAACTAGACGTAGGGCATGTTGCCTGAACTAGTATAAACCTTGTGTCATTGAGTGCTAGGCCACCTCTGATCACAACGTACAGAAAACTATAAATATTTACATATTGGTCACTTTCTGCACCGATAGTTGGTGCTGTCCATGGGGAAGACGATGTACGTTCACACTTTTTGGTCATCGGATGGCCCACTTTTCCGCCATGTTCACCAAGGTGGGCTCAAGCGATATGACTCGCTTTGGCTCACTAGAGTTTCTCGTGCTCCCACCTATGAGGATGTGGGTTCCACCTGTCTTCGAGCCATCCCAGACCTTCTTCTTTGGAAGCCTAGACTTTGTTGCCGACCGGCTCGGCGTACTACACCTCCACGAGGAAGCACTTGTTCAAAGGGGCGCCCTCCATCGGCTCTGGGATGCATGATGACTTCAACAATGAGGCACCTACACTTCATTCTGAGCAAACTCTCTGCTCAAACCCCACTATGAGTAATGTGCATACTGTTATTTACTCTCTATTTACTATCTCCAGCCGATTATCCAGAGGAACCATATTGTCCGCACCGCAAACACCATATGACCGGTTTCCCTATGGCCTCGCATCCCCTATGGAAGCGTGTGCTTAGGGGCTCTGAAGGACGCTAGCGCCACCCCCTCTCACATCCGAATTTGTGGGAATGGTGAGCTATGCTCCCACCACTTTCCACGAACTCCTGGATGACGAGGAGGAGAGCGATGGCTCCAGCATCGGCGATGAGGCACCTAGCCACTATCCGTCTTGGGAGTGCGCTATAGCAGACGCTCTAGGGTAGCCGCCGGTGGTTGTAGAGTCTATGCAGACTCACACCCCTCTAAACTAGCCTGTGGGGGCCCTCACACTTGCACAAGAGCACGCTGAGGAGCTACAACAATGGCGGCAGAACCAGTCGCCACCTACATCGGTGTGCTCGGTGCAGCACATTGCGCCCCATGCGCATAACCCGGTGGGCGGTGCCTGGGGTCACGCCCGCTAGGTCCAGCGCAACATCATGAATAAGGGGAACAACACCCCATAGTTCGCTAGGACTAGCTAGAACTCACCGCTGCGGCAATGCTTCTGTGTGACGTTCCCAAGCCCATCGATCCCTAGGAGTGGGTGGTCTACTAGAACCTCCGGGCACTAGTAGAAGCCACCGCCGTTCAATAGGCGGAAAGCTCTACATCACAACTCCAACACGCGCCCTCTCTCCCTACTAGGGGAGTGGGGATACACTAGATGGATCGCTCCATCCGCTCAGCGCTACAGCCGCTAAGCGTGGCTCAGGAGGCCATGGCTACGCCGCGGTCTGACCTGGCGCCTGCTCCACACCGACCACTAGTACGTGAACGGCTCGGTCCGCACCAAGACACTCGCATCGTCATCAGCAACCGGCATCTAGCCCAACATGATGATGACGTCCACCAGGTGATGATGAGGGTAAGTTACACGGGTCCCAACCAAACCATCAAGGGGAGTGGTGAAGCGTGCCCTAGGCATGGTCATCATCTAGATGACCGGAGTCCTAGCCCTAAAGGCCCGGGACCATGGGCCTTTGCCTAGCGTATCTGGAGAGCGCCGTTCCCATAGTGCTTCTGACCACCCACCAACATCACCAAGTACACCAGGGAGACGAACCCTAGTATTTGGCTCAAAGATTTCCAGCTCGCCTACCGAGCCAGAGGGGTGGATGATTACCTTCTCATCATTCAATATCTCCCCATCTACATGGGGGAACATGTTTGAGCGTGGCTTGAATTCCTCTTGCACAACAACATCCATGACTGGGTGGACCTCAAGAGGGTCTTTGCTGGAAATTTCTAGGGGACGTATGTCTGCCCTGTTAACTCCTGGGACCTCAACAGCTGCCAGCAGGAGCCCAGCGAGTCCCTATGAGATTACATCTGCAGGTTCTCCCAATGATGTAACTCCCTCCCTGATGTCATCGATGTGGACGTCATCAGCGCATTCCTCTCTAGGATGACCCACGAGTCTGTGATCCATAAGCTTGGCTGCCTGAAGCCTCGTACCACCCGCGACCTGCTCAACATCGCCAGTTACCATGCCTCCGATGAGGAGGTGGTCAGAGCAATCTTCAATGGAGGCTGGGACAAAGGCAAGGCCAAGCATGTGGACCAAGACGAGGGCCCCTCCACATAGAGAGGCAAGAAGAACAAAAAGGATCGGTGCCAACCGAACAACACCGCGTTGGTCGCCATAGCTGATCACGTTGGCAAATAGCCCCAGCAGGGTCTGCCTGACCACTTCAACAAGCTCATGGAAAGCCCATGCACCAACCATGCCTACCCCATCAAACACGTCTACAAAGGACTATGAGCTCCTCAAACATTTCCTCCAATAGGCCGACGGCCCAAAAGAAGGAGATGGCAAAGAGGCGGTAGCCAAGAAAGGAGGCACGGTGAGCAAGGACAGGGACAGCTTCCTCGACCCTAAGGAATGCATCATGATCTTTGGTGGATCCGAGGCCATCTGCTCCAAGTGTCAGCACAAGGTACACTACAGGGAGGCATGCGCTGCTAAGACTACCGTCCCCTCCCTCCTTAGCTAGTTGGAATCTCCAATCACCTTCGATCAGAGGGACCATCCCTCCCACATCATGAGACCGGGACGCTACCCGCTCGTCGTCAACCCCATCATTCGCAAGAAGTGCCTCACCAAGGTGCTGATGGACGGAGGCAGTGACCTCAACATCCTCTACATCGAGACCCTCGACGCCATGCGCATCCCCCAGTCAGAACTCCGCCTAGCAGGCTCTCCCTTCCACGGGGTGATCCCGAGAGTGCAGGCATACCTGCTCGAGCAGATCGACCTACCCATCACATTTGGCAACCGAACCAACTTTCGCTCGGAGGTCATCACCTTTGAAGTGGTGGACTTCCTAGGGTCCTACCACTCCATCTTGGGGCGGCCATGCTACGCCAAATTCATGGCAATCCCCAACTGCACCTACCTCAAGCTAAAGATGTTGGGACCGAATGATGCCATGAGCAGTGCCTTCTCGCATGCCTTCACATGCGACCACGAGCATTTCGAGCTCGCCACCGTGGTCGTCAACTCTTCCAAGCTCCCGCAACTCGGGGAGTCATCGACCCTAGCAGTCCCAAACTACAACAAACCAACCACCTCGACGGCCTTCCGCCCGCTTGAGGAAACCAAGGCAGCGGGGATCGACCCCACTGACCCAACCAAGATGGTACGGATTGGGACCCAGCTCTCGGCCAAATAGGAATGTGAGCTCATTGACTTCCTACGTGCCAATCGTGATGTCTTCGCATGGAAGCCATCCAACATGCCAGGCATACCACGAGACATCGCCGAGCATGCACTGTGACTCATCCCGGGCTCAAAGCCCGCTAAGCAACACCTACGCCGCTTTGATGACAAGAGGCACAAGGCCAAAGGTGAAGAGATCTCTAAACTCCTAGCAGCCAAATTCATCAGAGAGGTATTCCACTCTGACTAGCTTGCCAATCCCGTTCTTGTTAAAAAGAAGACCGGGAAATGGAGAATGTGCATTGATTATACTAGCCTCAACAAAGTGTGTCCAAAGGATCACTTTCCTTTGCCATGTGCAGACCATATAGTCGACTCCACCTTAGGTTGCGAGATCCTCTCCTTTCTAGATGCCTCCTCAGGCTATCACTAGATCATGATGAAAGCGTCCGATCAGCTCATTCATCACCCCCATATGGTTTGTTCTGCTATGTAATCATGCCTTTTGGCCTAAAGAACGCTGGCACCACCTACCAAAAGTGCATACAACAATGCTTCGCTGACCAAATCGACCCGCTCGAATAGCCTGATCAAGTCGAGCGGCCAAAACCAACAATCACCGTCTATGTTGATGACATAGTGGTCAAAACAGCTCAAGCTTGTGACCTGATTGCAAACTTGGCTGCAACATTCACAAACCTCCGAAGGTTCAACATCAGATTAAATCCCGAGAAATGTGTTTTTGGGGTTCCAAAGGGGAAGCTGCTAGGATACATTGTGCCCGAGCATGGCATTGAGGCCAACCCCAAAAAGATCATGGCCATCTCCAACATGGGCCCTATACGCAACGTTAAGGGTGTGCAAAGGCTCATAGGCTATGTGGCTGCCGTAAGCTGATTCATCTCCTGGCTCGATGAACAGGGGATGCCACTCTACAAGCTCCTCAAAAAGATGAATGCCTTTGTCTGGACTGAGGAAGCTCAGAAGGCTCTAGAGAACCTCAAAGCATCCCTGACGTCGGCCCCAATCCTCATTGCTCTCGAACAGGGGAACCCCTCCTCCTCTATGTCGCGGCAAGCAACCATGTGGTGAGCATTGCCCTGGTCATCGAAAGGGAGGAGCCGGGACACCACCTTAAGGTCCAGCGGCCCATATACTTCATCAGGGAGGTACTCACTAACCCCAAGGTCTGGTACCCCTAGGTGCAAAAACTCCTATACGCCATGCTAATGGCGACCTAGAAGCTCCTGCACTACTTCACCGACCACGAAGTCACGGTCATCACTTCATACCCGCTAAGGGACATCCTCCGCAATCGCAACGCCATGGGATAGATCTCCAAGTGGGCATTCGAACTCATGGGCCATGACATTAGGTATACCCCCCATACCACTATTAAATCTAAGGTCTCATAGATTTTGTCGCTGAATGGACGGAGGTGCAGCTGCCGACCTTGGATGTCACCCACGAGTACTAGACAATGTACTTCGACGGGTCCATAATGGCACCCGGCTTAGGGGCTGGAGTGGTTCTGATCTCCTTAGATAGGAATAGGCTCTGCTATGCCATCCGCCTCCATTTCTTGGCCTCAAACAATGATGCAAAATATGAGGCCCTCATCAATGGGCTGCGCATCGCCATCGAGCTCGGCGCTACACGATTCTATGTCCATGGTGACTCGGAGTTGGTCATTGACCAAGTCATGAAAGAGTCCTCCTACAAAAGCCCCCTCATGGTAGCATACTGCCAGGAGGTGTGCAATCTTGAGGATAAATTCTAGGGGATTGAGCTGCATCACATCCCCCAAAAAGACAATGATGTCGCTAATTTTCTCACAAAATTGGCCTCCAGGCGAGATCCGTCTCCAAGCGGGATCTTCATCAATGATCTCCACGAGTCGTCTGCTCGTGTCCTGGAAGGTCTGATCTAGACACACCCTAATGCCAAGCCAGTGCCTAGGGGCTATGACCTTGATGCTAAGCTAGTGCTCGGGGGCTCCAACCCCAACGCCTCTGTGATGACATCACCCGCTAATGTCACCGTGTTGGCACTCGATCAAATGGACTGGCGAACACTGCTACTCGCCTACCTCCTCGAGGAGCTTCTCCCACCCAAAAGGACTAAAGCCCGATGGATCGCTCAATGCACCAAGACCTTCATTGCGCTTGGTGACAAACTCTATAAACAGAGTCCATCGGGGGTGCTCATGAAGTGCATCCCTACCAACCAGGGGAAACAGGTCCTCCTTGTGGTCCATGCCAAGATCTATGGACATCACATGGACCCAAGGTCGCTGGTCAGAAAAGCCTTTTGCCAAGGTTTTTACTAGCCCACCGCACTATGAGATGTGGAGGAGGTCATCTGCAGGTGTGAGGGATGACAATTCTACGCTCGGCAAACTCATTTGATGGCATAGGAGCTTCAAACCATCTCCATCACATGGCCATTCGTGGTCTGGGCCTCGACATGGTAGGACCCCTCAAAAAGAGCCCAAGTGGCTTCACTCACTTGCTCATAGCGGTCGACAAGTTCACCAAGTGGATAGAGGATAAGCCCATCACCAACATCTGCTCGAAAGAGGTGATCAAATTCTTCCTCAACATCATCTACTGGTTTGGCATTCCTAACCGCATCATCATTGACCATGGGACTAACTTCATTGAGAAGAAGTTCTTGGACTTCAGTGATGGATATGGCATCAGGATCGACTGAGCCTCGATCGGACACCCATGTACTAACGGTCAGGTCAAGCGTGCCAATGGCATGGTCCTCCAAGGACTTAAGCCACGCATCTTCGACCGACTCAACAAGTACGCCAAGCGATGGGTTGTAGAGGTCCCGGTGATCCTCTATAGCCTAAGAATGACCTCGAATCGATCCACGAGGTTCACACCCTTCTTCCTAGCCTATGGAGCTAAAGCAGTGATGTCCTTCGACCTCGACCACAGCGCCCCAAGAGTGAAGGCTTTTGACCACGACCGAGCCATGGAGGCTTAGCAAGACATAGTCGACCTACTCGAGGAGGTCCACGAGACGACTGTCATCTGCTCTGCTCACTACTAGTAAACTCTCCGTAGGTACCATGAAAGGAAGATCAGGGGGAGGATCCTCGAAGTCGGTGATCTCATACTCTAGAGGACCCAATCAATGAAGGAGAAACACAAACTCTCTCCACCATGGGAAGGACCCTATACAGTGACCGAAGTGATCCGGCTGGGCGCCTACCAACTGAAGGACGACAATGGCAATGTTCTCACCAACACTTGGAGCATTGAATAGCTATGTCGTTTTTCCCCTAAATTCGGTCTTACCGCTTTTATTCAACACTTGCTCCTGTAAAGCACCCTAGCCCAAACACTTTTAGCTGGGTCACTCGGGGGCTCCATGAGGGTACAATACTAAATACTACCTCTCTTTTTTACTATCACATGGTAAAAACTTTTTTCCCGAACAAAAGCGCATTCCATTCCTTCGATTACCCTACGTGACTTTGTTCTTACTCCCGACCGAGCGCACCCCACCATGACCTATGGTTATGAGTAGCCGAGCCTCGCGGGCCATGCCCTGGTTCTTAAAAGCTGTAGCCTATGGAACGAATAGGCAGGTGCAAAAAAGAAAGGATAAAAATGAAGCTATGATAGGATAAAAACAAGGAACGGATAGTGATTCTATCACAAAATAGAATTGATGTATTCATTGATACAAAAATTGTTCACATGGGGGCTCCCCCATGAACTTAATGAATACATTTGCTGACTACTTTTACTCTGAATACTACTATGGCCGCTCGACGGCATTGGCTGATACCAAACGAGAGGCCATGGCACATGCCACCGGACATAACCACCACTACAAGGGCCCCACCTGGTTTTGCTCCCTTAACTTCGGCAAGCGCAATGGGTACCTCAAGGGCCTAGCCAGGTTCTGCTCCCTCAAATTCAGCAAGCACAATAGGTACCTCAAGGGCGTCGCACCCATAGATGCTCAGCAAAAGAGCATGGAGCTCTTGACCTTCTCATGCAGTCGAGGCAGCTCCTAGGTAGGGATGCTGCCCATCGAGGTATGGCCACCATGGCTGGAAGATATCTTATCAAACTTTATGAACTAGCCAACCTGAGCAGCTGCAAGGGCGAAACCTCCCACCGATGCAGTCTTGAGCATCTTCCTCTCCGACAAGGCTCGCTCGGAGAAGACTCACCAGAAGGAGTCCACATGTGGCTCCATCCCGACGAAAGCCTCATAGGCAATGATGAAGCCGGCAACATACGACACCCTCTAGTGCACCATCTCCTTCGGTGAAACCAACCCCTTCTCGACGAAGGTGGCCAGCACCATCTCATCTACATTAGGGGACCCCCAACTCGACATCGCGCTCTAGAATCACAAACGGGTCTGTGAGTTCTCCTTTCCTTCTCCCTTCCCCTATTTAAAGAAGAGGCGGAGCAGTTGAGGAAAGGCGAAGGGATTGGGGCAAGAAACCCTCCCCCTTCCCCCATTCAATGTGGATGGGAAACGACGAGACACGCCCTGATCGATAGGACCCACCCTGACCGATGGGACAGACCTTACTCGATGGAATGGTGCCTAGTCAGATAGGATGTGACCTAGGTATGGCCCACCACTATCGCATGACCAGGCATGAGAAACAAAGCACCACCATGCGTAGGTGGCCCTCCGTCTTCCTAGGCGGAACTTGGAAAGGCCCAACTACGGGATCTCCACCCAAGAGAGACCATCGAGCTTCCTAAGTCAATCAAACAGCTTAGGAAAATGCCAAGAGATAGGTAAAGAGCAAAGGGACACCCCATGTGGGCCATGTCGACTTCGTCATGAACGACAAGCATGGATCTCGGTCGAATATTTCTGATTGGAGCTCTTCAAACCCCATCACTTGAGTCATTAAGGTAACATTACCAACCCCCACTATTTCTTTATATAATCATTCATACATCCATACACACATTCATTCCATACACCCACACCCCTCGGACGATTCTACCTGAATTGCCTAGGGGCTTAGGGGCTAAGGCATTGCATATGTGGTTAAATGCATCACAACGCTTCGTGTTGCGTCACGAGTGGCAGTTGCCTCATTCAACATGAGCAACAACCGACCAAGGTTCTAAGGCCAGCCCACAAAGGGCTCGAGGCCACCTTGCATCAAACAGAGCTAGGGGAGAAAACACAGATGATCCCTGAAGCAGATAGGGTCATCTCAACCTTCTCATTCGATCCTAAACCTCTGCCAAACCCAAAGAATCTTCATCAAGGGGAGGCCAGCGGGCCACCTGGGTCGGTCTCTAGAATGACCCAGGCATCTATCGGGTTGCAGGTTAAGGAGCAGTGGAATGTCACATGAGGGCTATGCCAACCTTGTCATGAACGACGGACCCGGATTTCACTCGATCATACCCATTAGCGAGCTCACCGAGCGTGTCACTCGAGCCCAAGCCATCGAGGCAAGCGACGTTAGCTCAGCCCCTCTGGTTGCGAGAAACCATGGATAGGGCAATGCACAAAACTCAACCGACCCCTATCAAGCCCAAAATAGGGCTCAGGGGCTCAAGACACCTAAACTACCTCGACAGCACCCGACACTTGCTCCCGACGCCAGGATTTGCAAGCTTTATCTCGCTCGATCCCTAAAAACTGCCTCAGTTGCGCCCGACACATGCGCCCGATGCCAAGATCCGTGAGCTCTGTCTCACCCAATCCTTGAAAACTACCTCGATCCCTAAACTGCCCACTGACAAAACCCCCCAGGCAAGTATGCATTTTCAGCTTGCCAACTACCTTGGTACCATCTACAGTTATGGATTTTGCAAAGTTGGCTACATAACCATCTAGAAACCTGACACCTTTAAGGAACTTACAAAATTCTGCTCTATGTTTTTTCGTCAAGACATAGTGAGCTTCTGGGAATTTAAGCGAGGTGCCTTGTTGTACGCCGTGATATTGAGGCCTTATGTTCTTATCATGCAAATCTAGCCTAGCGTTCGTTGTGTCCTTTGTCTTGCCCTCCACTTTCAGCAATGTCCAAAGAATGTTTTCACATATGTTCTTCTCAATTTGCATGACATCAAGATTGTGTGGCAGCAATAGGTCCTTCTAATACAGCAGCCCCACCAAATAGATTTTCGATTATAAATCATTAGCTGTCCATGCTTACATTTCCTTTTTCCACCGTGCTTACTTGGGCAGACATCTTTCACCTTCTTGAGTTCCTCAAGGACCTTCTATGAGGTGAAAATTTTTGGCGCATCTCGGTCCTCGGTTTCTCCATCAAAATCCAAGCTCTTCCTCCAAGGGTGATTCCTAGGAAGGTACGATGGTGTCTAAGGTAGCCTAGCTTCTTTCTTAGGCTCCTTGACAATGGATTTTTGTCGCAATAAATACATGCATAATAACCTTTTGTAGTTTGGCCTGACAAGGTGCTCAATGCTAAAAAATCATGTATGCACCAAAGCACGATAGCGTGCAGAGTGAAGCCTTTATCTGGATGTAGTACATGAAAAGTGTTGACACCCTTCCATAGTTTTCATAGTTCATCTATAAGAGGCTCCAAGAATACATCAAAATCCTTTTTGGAGAGGTCAGGCCTGGGATCGGTAGAGACATAAAGTAAATCGATGGGTTCACACATTCCCATGGTGGCAGGTTTAGAGGCGTTATAGGAATAGGCCACATACTATATATTGAGCTAAAGTTGCCAAATGGATTAAAACCATCTGTGGCGATGACTAGCCTCAAGTTCCTTGGATCATCTGCAAAAGTTTTGTGCTTTCTATCAAAGTCCTGCCATGCCTCCCCATCTACTCGACGGCTCATTTCACTGGTATTCTTCTCTCACTTAGTCTCGTGCCATTCGGCATTCGTTGCTGTTCCTAGAGCAGCAAATATCCTCTACAACCTCAGTATTAGAGGAAAATGCCTCAAAACCTTATGAGGAACCTGCCTGCTACCATCTGCATCCTCCCATCTAGACTCTTTGCATTTTGGGCATGCTTCCAATTCCTCATGATCACCCCAAAACAACACACATTTGTTCTTGCACACATGGATACTTTCATAACCTTGTCCCAATTCTCGAATATATTTGTGTGCCTCCTCACATGATTTTGGTATGTTGCTACTAGGGAATGCATCTAACAGCAACGCTAATAGTGCATCAAAATAGCTATTGCTAACTTGATAGTGGGACTTGATATAGAGCAACCTAACAAGGAAGGCGAATCTTGAGAAGGTACATCTAGAAGAAACTGATTGCTTCAACCCATCCAACACTCTTTCAAACTTTGGGACTATTCTAGCCCACTTTTCAGATGTCAACAGGTTTTGAACTAAATCATCATAATCTAGTAATATGTTATCATCACCATCCTCCTACTCCTCCTGCTCCTCCACCTCCGCAATCCAACCATCATGATGAGATCCAAGAAAATCTGATGGCTCTATAATGTCAGTACATCCTCCCTCTTCCCTATGATGAATTCATGTGGTGTATGTGGGTGACATTCTATATAAAAGTAAGTCGTCCTTCACCTGCTGCCAAGTTTTAACCACCTAGTTAAGACAATGTGTACATGGGCAAGGGATCTTTTGCCCTGAGTATCTTTGTTTAACCGTATCCATGAACTCTTCAACTCCTGCAATGGACATCGGTGAGAATGGTCTCCCATTAGGAATCCAAGATCTATCAATCTATTGTAGGAAAAGTATGCAAAGTCTGTTAGAGTTTAGACCATTGGGTGGACAATGGCAAAACTAGCATTAGAACAAAGCATACAATATTCGAGAGCACTAATCTATGTATTTATTCATATCATACTATGGGATAGTCTAGTTTTCTATTTTTGTGTGACAAAAGCATTGATTTCATTTAAAATTCATACAGAATAGCCTTTCTTTATGTGTACATTACTTTATTGTGTACAGAAAATGTAGTCCTATAATCATAGAAGAAGGTACTCGTACCTTTGTTCTACGAACTGGCACAGCTCAGCTACAAGTCACCTCTGTCGTGGCACACACCTGATCATGCAGATACCAATGTCACCATGCTCCACTGAGAGAGCCCCGCCATGCCACCAAAAGGATGCTTGAGCCACCATAGCAGACCGAGGATCCTCCGCCTCCACCACCACCACCTAAAGTTCAGCGGGCACAGATTTGTTTCCACTTGCAGGGGATATCCAATTTAGGTCAACCTATAGGGCATCCACACACCAATAGGATACTATAGTGACTCCAAAGAGATGACATCATAGCTAGACATCTAGCGCAATGGTAAAGACGCTCCATTTCTTAGTCTAGATCCCAGGTTTGACTCCTAGGTATCAAACCTTTTTTGAGAAATTAAACCCCAACGGCACACATGGTACAAGTGACACGCAAACCGTTGGGTCCCATAGGTCAGATTGAGATGGAGAAAGGTCCCATAGGTACACATGACACGGAAGTCATCGGGTCCCATAGGTTTGATGCAGAAGGACTGAGTGGAGATTTTTATGATGAATTGCAAGTGTAAGTGACACGCAAGCCGTCGGGTTCCATAGGTCAGATGGAGATGGGCCTGTCGAGTCTCACAGGTTGGATGGAGATGGAGAACTGTCCCACAGGTACACATGACATGCAAGCTGTCATGTCTCATAGGTTGGATGGAGATGGAGAATGGTCCCATAGGTACACATGACACATAAGCTGTTGGGTCCCATGGGTTGGATGCTGAAGGGTTTCATAGGTACATGTCAGATGGAGAAATGATCGAGCAGAGACTTCTATGATGAATTGCAAGCATCACGGATGAGTAACTGTAGGTCCCATAGGTACATGTCGGATGGAGAAGGGCCCCAAAGGCACACGTCGCATGGAGAAAGGATCAAGCGAAGACTTTTATGATGAATTGCAAGCATCACGGATGAGTAACTACAGGTCCCACAGGTACACGTCCGATGGAGAAAGATCAATGTGGAGATCTATGACTGTTGACACAAAAATGTGCCGATGTGATCAACACATAGCAAGCCAAAAGATCTGAGCGGAACGAGACCAGAGATCTACTTGGCTTCAACATAGAACCAGCCGATTCTGAAAAACCCAATGACATGCCAGTCAATTTGACCTGCAATTCACAAGGAGAGAAAATCTTATCAGTAATTTAAGGTGGAACATGTCGGTGTTGCACCAAATAGTTCCAAATGTATGGCTAAATAGTTAATTCAATGAGGCTATCGGCTAAATAGTCGATATCTGGTGTATCCATAAGAAACGATACAAGAAAGCATCATCGGCTAAATGGAACATGATCGATATAAAGTGTTGAGCCGATAAGTTTGATGAAAAGAGTATAGCATGTGAACAAGTCGGCTGTCTAATATAAATGAATCTACAAATATTTTGAATCTAATCCATTATCATCAATAGTGAGGCTCGATCGGATCGATACAGCTATGATAATGATGATAAACTAAAGCCAAAGAATATATAAAACCATCTACATGTCGATAGATTCATGAAAACATGCAATATGCGTGAGAGTATAGGCAAATAGACTAAAATAGCCGATGCGGCCATAGCAAACAAACAAAGTACATATCTTAATCATGAACAAGACCACTAATCGATAATTTCTAATCTAAAGTCTTACCAGTGAGGTTCGACCAGATCGATGTAGCTATGGTAGTGTCATTAGATTAGATCTCATTAGCTAGTAAGTTTATTCAAGATTTAAACATATCTTTGAATACATACTACATTTGATTGGAATAGAAATAGAACAACTGATCTAGCAGAATTAAGCCATCAATCATAAAATTTAAAGCGTAACCAAACTAGAAGGCGACCAATTAAGATGATATAATACCGATCTATCTCTATCTCAATCAAGTGATTTGTATAATTAATAAAACATTAATTATAACAAGATAGATAACTGGTGAATCAACCAAAAGTAGCAAGGAAAATCTTACTAATCTCAGCAGATTCGATAACTGGTGATATTGTGTTAAATAACAAATTATCTAACACAAAATCGATAACTTTGATGTATATTATGATTCGTAAGAGATCAATCAACTGATATAGCCTTACAAACTACGATACAGATCAATCAGTCGATGTAGCTTTACAAGCACAATACAAGTCATGACGGTACTCACAAGCAAGCTGGAGGTCGATCAGTCAATGCAGCTCTGTTTGCTAAAGAACTCACCGAGATCTACAGTACTCCTACTCCTAATGCGATGGCAAAAGCCAGAAAGATTGTATTGGTTGTGTGTTCATCCCTTTTTACATAACCAAGGTCCGATATTTATACCCAGAACCAAAACATGGATCCTACTCAAATACGACTCATTACAATTCTTGAAATAAAAGAAAACTTCCTAACTTAATAATAACTTGGACCCCAATTTTCCTTATTCGTAGAGTCCGACACGTCTCCCTGGCGCCACTCAAGTATAGCCCATTAACACCGTCTGCTGATGTCATCCATAAAATAGCCAATTCTGACATTATATCTAAATCAATTGATACCGATTCTTATCCAATCGATTCCTTGATGACACAATCCTGGAAGCTTTGAGTTCCTGCATTCTTCCTAATTTTGGTGTAAACACATTCCCCCTCATTTTGGGATAAAAATGATTTTATTCCAAAATTCCTATTATGTTCCCCATGTTACAACCGCTCATTCCAAAATAAATGCATGGCTCCTGACTTCTCGGGCCAAATTCTATATAATACTTCAATAGTATCATCTCCAATTTGCTCGGCCTACTTACTTTCCCCTTCTTTCTCGAACAAACTTCAACAGCCAAAGTCACCACCGCCAAAGCCTTAACCCTAACAAATCCTCTGCTCTACCAAGCTGCCGTTCAAGTAGCCTTCCTCATATTCAGATCCATTTTGGCTACAATGGCAACCAGCGATCATGTTCCCAAGGTATGCCTTCAAACTTCTACCTTTCAAGTGTTAGTCGCTAATCTATATTTTCCTTTTTTTCTTAAATTCATCCCAATTGGTTTCCAAGAAATGAGGAACAAAATTTTAATTCCATCAGCTGTTGTTCCTAATGCCTATTATCTTGGACACATGGGTGACCCTGATCCATCTGATTTCATCAATCAAGAAATCAATTGAATCCCCTTCAAACATCTATAGTAGATTTGTCTTGTTGGAACACCAAGACTCCCTTTAGAAACTAGCCCAAAATGCCTAAAGGATGGAGGGATTGGTTCCGTAGGGTATTAGAGAAAAAGGCTAGAAATTGGGAAACTTATGACTTCAATCAACGCCTGACACTCTCACTATCTAGAATGGAGAGGAATGATTTAGTTCTAATTTCTGCATCTTACTTTTGGTCCAACACCTTGAATGCTTTTGTTTTTGGTCATGGTCCAATGACCATCACTTAAACCGAAAGCTTCTTGATGCTTGCAGACACTAGCATCGAAAGTCCAAAGCTGATTCAACCAAATGTTGAAAAAGATGTTGGCATATCATCGGCTGTTCCTTCTCCTTAGCCAGAGCTTCTTCCAAAAAAGGTATTGTGTCCTCGCACCATTCATCTCATTATCAACTTATATACCATTCCTAATAAAACTCCTTTTGTTTACATGTAGACACTTAATTCTCTAGCTCTGAGCTACTCCTTCAACTTTGAAGAATACATAGATGAAAGTGAGATTAGCTCATCAGCCATCTCCTCTCAAGAAATCTTATCAAACAAGACCAAAAATTGGCTAAAACACATGCTGCCAATGCTTGAGAGGAACATAGCCAATTTGGTCCAAGATGCAGATCCAATCAGAAGAATCTTCTTAACCATTAAGAAGGATCTACCCCCAAATCTTGCTGAAGCCTTGATACCTTTATCCAACATCAAAGATCAAGCTCCTAAGGTGAAAAAGGCTCAAAGAAACCTAACATACTATGAAGCTTTGATAACTAAGAAGAACTCCAACAAGCAGGAAGCCAAAGAATTAGCACAACTGATCGACAATCTAAAGAATTCTTCTTCCAAAATTGAACCAAAACTAAATTAGCTGAGAATTAGGCATGCTGAACTTGAAAAAGAACTAGAAAGTGTGAAGGCCACCATCAAACATTATGAGTCCAACTTGACTCAGATCCCCAATGCTATCAAACATAAGAAGCAAGAAATGTTGATCAAGGTCAAAGAAGGCAAAGCTATTCGTAGTAGTCTTGAGAGCATTCCTGGATCAGTCGAAGAAGATAAACAACATATTGCAAAAGTTGATGCTATTTGGCTGAAAGCACTACGAGCAATCCCTGATGTTCCTAACTTATAATTTACACTCTAGTATTTGTAGCACATAAACTTGATGATAGTTATATTTTTGGACTGGCTAGAAGAGCCGATCTGAATTAGCCGATTTCTTATTTCTAACTTAACTTTGACTTAACTAAATTTGAAAACGGCTTTAATCACAAAACCCTTTGAATTCCTTCTTAGTCATCAATGCCACATTCCCCTCGGTATTAGCAAAGTGGCACTCCCACTTCTATTAATTGGAGTTACTTTCCCACGTCCCAAGATATCTACCGTCTCGCCTTCGTGGCTATAAATACTAGCCAAGGGCTTCTGCCTCAAACACATCTATATTTGCATCTACTCTCATTCTCCTGCATCCTTCCACCTTCACAAACCCTATAGCAGTTTCCTCTTCTCCTCCCCTCAAGATCTAAACCAGCACCCATGGCCGGTGAAGATAACCGTGGCAAGAGCACAACGGAAGATCTCTCGGAGGAGGAGATGCCGGTAAGCCAGTGGCTTCACTACATGAGGTAGGACCAAATGACTCCTGCTCCTATCAACAGATCACCTTCTGACATATCTACAGGTTTGTCTTGAACAATAGGCTTCCTCCTTCTCCTCTCAGGGCCGATGAGACCTCCAATGCTGAGTCTGTTGCCACCCCTGTGCCAGATTCATCGTTGGACTCCTCCGACTCCTACATCGGTGACGACACCTGATGCTTCCTCCAAGAATGGAAGGTGGCCAAGGACCATTACTTCGAGCCAACTCAGGAGAACGGTCAGCTTGAGATCCGCCTCGAGGCCTCTCAAGCCGCCCTCCTCGCCGCCAAGGAAGAAACCAACGCTGCCCGGGCGCGGTTGGCTGAATCAGACACCATGGTGGCGGGTAAGATGGATTCCAAGAAAACCTCTGTTCTTATTTTCTCTACCTTTGTCTTGACAGTTTCTTTGTTTCTATGATTACTAGCTCTGACGTTGTAGTTGGAGAACCTCCAACTAGCAGCGAACGTGGCTACGGTGGCCATCAACGCCCATGGCCCCTTACTCATTAACTACCCGCATGATGTCCCAACGCGTGTCTAGGAGATCACCCTCCACGGTGTCTGCCATGGCACAGCAGTGGCCCTGGCCGCGGCGTAGGTCCAGACTGGGCACAAGCTCCGCACCATGGAGCCAGGCTTCCTGATGGTCGATGACCCTAACATGCATGAGGACTTGATCGAAGACTTCGGCGATGCAGCTGCAGCCATCATGGACATTACATCCGCCTAGGATGAAATCAATAAAGTTTTTTTATTAGTTTGTAGTAGGAACAAACTATCAATGAATATAATTTCTGCTTCTCTTCATGAATGTGTTTATGAATCTACTGAAATATAAGTCTGATTGTATTTGTGTGTATTTCTGCTCTATAGCCGATGCATATCGTATTGGCTTTTCCCATTAGGTTTAATTTTTAAACTAAAGGCGATACCCTCCTGGTACAGACCATTAGAGCCGACGACTAAGCAAATCGGCTATCAAGTATTAATCCAAACGCTAGGATAATACTTCTTTAGGAATTTTCCATTGATTGCTCTATTAAATTCCTCTTCCCCTTGTAGCATTTCCAAAATATAAGTATTACTAGGTGCACACCGTTTAATCTGATAAGGACCTTCTCAATTAGGTGATCATTTACCAAACCTGTTCTCTTTAAACCAATCGACAATCTTACTATCCAAACTAACTCTCCTTCGCAAAACTATTTGTTCTTGACCTTTTTATTATAATGCCTTACAACTCTTAATTTATTGGCCTCAATATTTTCAATAACGCGTAGCCGATGATAACTTAAGTCCTCCAAATCATCCATCATAAGGTTTTTATAGACTTCGGCTGTCAAATCATTTTGCAATATAACACATCTTGATCCAGTCTAAATCTCCCAAGGAAGAACTGCATTATGCCCATATACTAACTCATAAGGTGATGATTTAATCGATTCATGGCAAGCCATCCTATATGCCCACAATGCTTCATTAAGTGTCAAATACCACTTCCTTGGTTGCTCTTCAATTTTCTTCTTAATCAATTTAATCAAAATTTGATTGGATGCCTCTGTCTGGCCATTAGTTTGAGCATAATAAGGAGAAGAATTTAATAATTTAATTCTCATACTAGCATCAAAATCTCTGAATTCCTCTGATGTGAACATTGTTCCTTGACCAGTAGTAATGGTTTGAGGAATTCTAAAATGATAAACAATATGCTCCTTGACAAAATCAACCATATTCTTTGAAGTTACTGTTTTCAAAGGAATCGCCTCAACCCACTCAGTAAAATAATCTGTTGCTACCAGTACAAACTTGTGCCCTCTACTTGAAGGTGGAAAAATTTGGCCAATCAAATCAATTCCCCAGCCTCAAAATGGTCATGGCTTAATTATTGGGTTCATAGCTGATGCAGGTGATTTCTAAATATTACTAAAACGCTGATAATCCTAACACCCCTTGTAATATTCAAAACAATCTTCTAATATTGTTGGCCAGAAATATCTAGACCTGTGAATAACCCATTTCATTTTATAAGCCAATTGATGAGCTCCACATATTCCTTCATGTACTTCTCCCATCAATACTCTTGCTTCTTCTTGACTTAAACATTTAAGCACAACTCCATCGACTGTTTTGTAATACAATTGATCATCCAACAAAACATACTTAGTCGATTTATATCTCAATTTTCTAGTAACCTTCTACGATGGATTCTTGAGGTAATTGGCTATCTCAACTCTCCAATCATTAGCCAAAGTTTCATTGCTTAAAATTTCCTAGAACACTCGATAGCCCGATGCATTCTAAGCTAACCGATTGGCCTCTTGATTCTGTGCTCATGGAATATGCTGAAGAGAAGTAAGAGGAAACCCCTCAAGCAACTTTCGACATTCATCATGATATTCCTTTAGAATATTGTCCTTACATTCATATAGGTCGATCAACTAATTAATAACCAGCTGTGAATCTCCAAATATTTCAATTGACTCAGCCTTTACTTCCTGAAGAAGTTAAAGTCCCTTAAGAATAACTTCATACTCTGCTTGATTATTGGTGGTCATTGGTTTGGTTGAAAGGCAAACTCAAAACTTGCCCCCTAAGGCAAAATAATAACAATACCAATGTCACCCCCTTGTTTGCACGATGATCCATCAAAGAATAATGTCCAAGGCATAGGTTCCACATAGCCGATGCTTGGTTTATGATGTTGAGTAATAAAATCAGCCATCACTTGGCCTTTGACTGCTTTAGCCAATTCATACCTCAAATCAAATTCTGATAATGCAAAAATCCACTTTCTCATTCTCCCATTTAATATTGACATTGATAACATATGTTTGATCACATCAGATTTAGACACAACTGTACACTCAGTCGATAATAAATAATATCGTAATTTAGCGCAGGAGAAATATAAGCATAAGCATAACTTTTCAATAGGAGAATATCTTGTTTCTGGATCCAAAAGTCTTCTATTTAAATAGAAAACAACTTGTTCCTTTCCTTCAAACTCTTGCATCAAGGCCAATCTAATCGTTTGGCTATCGACCGACATGTATAACTTAAAAGGCTTACCTTGCTGAGGAGGAACCAGCACAGGTGGAGATTTCATATACTCTTTTATCTCTTCAAATGCTTTTTGTTGTACGTCACCCCATTTAAATTCTTGATCATTTTCAACTTCAACAAAGGAGAAAACGGCAGAATCCTTTCTGACATATTTGAAATAAATCTTCTAATGAAATTAATATTACCAAGCAGAGATTGTAATTCTGTTTTATTAGTTGGTGGAACTGCCTCATCAATTGCTTTCATACTTTTCTGACCAATCTCAATTCCTCTCTCGTGGACCATAAAACCCAAAAATTAACCAACTGACACTCCAAAGGCACATTTATTAGGATTCATCTTTAAACCATGTTTTCTTGTGCACTCTAAAGTCTCCCATAGATCAGCCAGATGTTCTTTGTACCCTTTTGATTTCACCATCACATCATCAATATAGATTTCAACAATCTTGCCAATCAATTTATGGAAAATATAATTCATTGCACTCTTATAAGTTGCATCGGCATTCTTCAATCCAAAAGTCATCACAACCCATTCAAATAAACCGATTGCACTAGGGCACCTAAAGGTTGTTTTTGCTATGTCTTCTTCAGCCATAAAAATTTTGATTGTAACCTGCATTATCATCCATAAAACTAATTACCTTGTGCCCGGCCGCTGCATCTACCAACATATCGACTATTGGCATCAGATAACCATCCATCGGTGTAGCCTTATTTAAATCTCTGAAATTAATACAGACTCTCAACTTTCCATTTTTCTTATACATAGGAACTACACTCGATGTCCACTCTGCATATCGGCAAGGCCGGATAAATTTTGATTCTAATAGCCTTTTAGTCTCCTTCTTAATATCATCGAGAACATTCAACTTAAATCTCCTTGGAGCTTGTTTAAATGGCTAATATCCAGGTTTGATTGGCAACCGATGTTCAACAATTGACCGATCTAAACCAGGCATTTCATAATATTCCCAAGCCAAACAATCTTTAAATTCCTTTAACAAATCTATTAATTTTTGTTTATATTCAGGATCCCATTTAGCACTTACATACGTCGGCCTAGGCCTATCTCCAGGACTAATATCTATTTCTTCTAACTCATCGGTCGACGTAAAGCCATGTCCTAATTTATCATCTGTACCATCTATTGGATTATCCATTAAAATAAACTTTTAGAGCCGACTACTCGGATCGGCTATTGGCCTTCATCATTTATCCTAATGAAGCCTCCTTCCCATCGCTTGTCAGAAAACACTCAAAATCTTCTAGTTCCCAATACATTGGATCAGTTGTTGCTATACTCATAGAATCATCAGCATGAACTAGCTCAACATTGTCTCCATGCCACTAAATCAAGCATTAGTGTATAGTCGATGGTACACAACAATTGGCATGAATCCAATCATGACCAAGGAGTAAACTATATGAACCCTTTCTGTTAATGACAAAGAATGTAGTGAGCATAGTCTTGCTTCCAATTGTTAATTCAACATTTATTGCCCCCTGGTCTTAGACGCATTACCCCCAAAATCCTTAAACATCATGTCAGTCTCAATCAAATCCTCTGATCCTTTACCAAGCTTGCGAAAAGTAGTATAAGGTATTAGATTAACAGAAGCACCTCCATCAACTAACATTTTACTCATCGGCTTTCCATCGACAAAACCCTTCACATATAAAGCCTTCAAATGTCGATGCTTAATTGGTTTATCAAATATAGCTTGTTCTATCAATGTCAACTGGGTTGTCATCTCTTTATACTCTGATTCATCAAAATCTGAATAAACTTCTTAATCTGCTAGAGCTTTAAATTCAGATGGTAAAAGAAAAGTCATTTGGATATTAGTCGATGGTTGACCTATATCGGCTGTTTGTTTAGCATGCCATACTTGCAGTTTAGATTTCTGAGCCTGTTCTAATTCTCTGCCCCTTAGGCGTTGTACTCTTCTCTTCTGACTTCTTGTTAAACCTCCTAGACGCCACTATCCTTCCTTACCAAACATACTCTTTATCATCTTCTTCTTCATAATCAACCCAGTTCTGGTCAACAACTCGCTTTCTAAGCCGATCATTAATGCTTCTATTTTTTAAGCGCCGATCCACATCATTACATTGATATTCAATTTGATCATGGATAGACCGGCGGTTGACTTGATATTGCCTAAACTCCTAATATTGTTCATTACATTCTAGGCAATTATTCCTAGTAGGTAATCCCAAACCTTCATTCCGACAATGTCTGAAGAAAGAACAATTCCAATGTGACTCGGCTTGTTCTCTTTCATATCTTTCTTCTTCTTGTTGATGTTGATATTCCTTTTCTTCCAACCAGTGCTGATAATCTTTCTCTTTCTGTCGTTACCACTTATTCAACAATGATTCGAGATGTAACATGTGGTCTCATCGCACCATCCTCTCGATGTTTCTCTCTATTCATATTGGCTCTTTTGTTGGTCACTGACGTCTTTTAATTTCTCTATATTCATCAGCGATATTTGTATCTCTAGATCAACTGATTCTAGTTCTCTTGCCCTAGCTGATGTTAAAACTTTAGCTTTCCCTTTGAACAACTTAGCATCAACCATATTCTGATCCTTTGAGAAAGGATTATCATCAACTTTCATTTTCTGAGCTGTATCAAATTTAAGCTTCCCTTGTTGAATAGCCCTCTAAATATGCAGCTGAAAAATCCTACAATCATTAGTAGTATGAGAAGTAGTATATAGGTACATTGCAGAACTTCTTATTCTTCAATTGATCAGGAGGTAATATAACATGATTGACAGGCAGTTTAATCTGTCCCTTCTCAAGCAAGAAATCAAAAAGTTTGTTTGATTTTGTAACATCAAAATCATAACTCTTTTCAACTTCTTTTCCCTA
Organism: Miscanthus floridulus; assembly: GCF_019320115.1. Taxonomy (NCBI): domain Eukaryota; kingdom Viridiplantae; phylum Streptophyta; class Magnoliopsida; order Poales; family Poaceae; genus Miscanthus; species Miscanthus floridulus. The sequence goes on along the minus strand of NC_089592.1, from coordinate 60,544,280 downwards.
AGGATTTGGAACCATTACTATCTTTTTACCCCAATTCCATTCAGCAGTAGCAATTTCCTCTTCTTCATCATCCTCATCGACTAAATATGGATTATAAGCTTCAACGATTGCAACATTCTTCTAGAATCGGGTATCTCTGCCCATATTCTGGAATTGGCTATTAAGTGCTACCTCCCGTTGAGCCAATTGACCTAAATTGTCAAATTCTTACCCAAGCAACTTTTCTCTCCATGTTGGCAATATTCCTTGAACGAACAACGCAGCCAGCTGATCATTAGTCAAATTCAACGAAAAGCATAAGTTTCTTATTTCTCAGAACCTCTGAAGGAACTCAGCACCCAATTCATTAGCCCTTTGCTTTATAGTTGTCAAATCTATGATCTTTCTTTCCCCTATCCTAGTATAAAAATATGTATGAAATTTCTTTTCAAGATCACTCTAGTTGGCAATATAATTAACCGCTAGTGATGAAAACTAAGTGAAAGCCGGTCCTAATAGGGACAAAGAGAAGAAACGAACTCGATGTGCTTCCTCAATAGAGGCTTCACCCAACTAAGATATCAACTGACATGTTCTATTATACTTGTGCTATCTTAACTAGTGAACTCAGCAAATTCTAGAAGCCTATAATTCGTAGGAAGGGCCACTAGATCATACCACTCTGGATATGGACATTTGTACGAAAAGATCTACCCTTTTGATTTTAAACCAAACAAAATTTTCATCATTTCGGCTACTCTAAGCAATAATTCATCAGCATTTGAGTTTGAATTTCTTGGCAATTGTTGACCCATCTACAGATTAAAATTTTGAGTGCCTTGATATCCTAGATTTGGAATCATATTGAGGGTATTATAATCTAAATCATAATGATATCCTTGGGGAATATCTATTTGCTGAGCCCCTTGTTGATTTGCTGCTTGAAATCTCTGATTAAAAACATTAAGATCTATATCTCTATGAATCCTTTGAACCGATGGTGCTATTTTTTGAGCCAACGGTGGGATTTGGCCTGATGTACTAAAATTAACCATCTGATTCTGAACTTGCCCTATCAGCTGTTGCATATGTTGTACTGATGATCTAGGATTATATTGCATTTAATTAGTAGTAGCACCCTGAATTTGCTCAGACGAATTCTGAATTGCCTGGGCATCATCACTCTTAGCTAGTGTTGCTTCTTGGTGGCTAGTACCGGCTTGATTAGTCCCCTTAGTCAATGGATGTGGAATATTGTAATAAGCTGGTCCAACCTGATCAAGTGGAAATCCATGAAACACCTCCTTCATGGTATTATGGAATATATTCAAGAAAGCTATATTATGATTCAGCATTGCATCATGAACAGATTTGTTGATAGCTTCTACAAAGAAACGCCTATCATCAGCTTCGTCTATATCTGACTGTCCATGCATCAAAACTCGAGGGAATTCCTTATGTGCCATTAAAAAGATTGCAATGCCCTGTGAGCCCCTGAAAAAGTTCAGCGGTCTTCAGCGCCACTTGCTCCAACTCTTTTGTGCCCTCCATGCCACTATCGTCAGTTTGGGCTCTAACGGTGTCAAACTATCGGTGTGAAAAGTCGAAAATACCCTTAAGTCTAAATATGTCATTAATTTTTTTGAGCATCTTAACGACTTCAAATGAAAAAAAACTCAAAACTAGAAAGTTATAGATCTCGTCGAGATCTATAATTTTCATATAAAAATTATCTTCATTTAATTCGGCAAATATATTTTTTTATGGAATTAAATGAAGATAATTTTTATACGAAAATTATAGATCTCGACTGAGATCTATAACTTTCTAGTTTTGAGTTTTTTCATTTGAAGTCGTTAAGATGCTCAAAAAACTAATGACATATTTAGGCTTAAGGGTACTTTTGACTTTTCACACCTACAGTTTGACACCAGTTAGAGCTCAAACTGACTGGCAGTGGCATGGAGGGCATAAAAAAGTTGGAGCAGTGGCGCTGAAGACCGCTGAACATTTTCAGTGGCTCAGAGGGCATTGCGATCTTTTTTAATGGCACACAAGGAATTCCCCCTCAAAACTCTCATTGGTGGATATTTCTGAATAACTTTATTGTCATATGTTTTGGTGTATGACATCAAGCATTTGTTCTGAAACTCCTCTATAGCTTTACAAATGACATCTTTATCCTCAGCAGGTAAGTCTTCATAAGGCACCATAAGAATGGCCTTATTGTTGTGAACCGCCATGATGATTGTGGTCTCACCGAGCGTGCCAAAAAGTGTGTTGACACAAAAATGTGGTCATGTGATCAACACACAGCAAGTCAGAAGATCTAAGTGGAACGAGACTAGAGATCTGCTTAGCTTTAACATAGAACCAACCGATTCTGAAAAACCCAACAACGTGCCAGTCAATTTGACCTACAATTGACAAGGAGAGAAAATCTTATCAGTAATTTAAGGTGAAACATGTCGATGTTGCACCAAACAGTTCCAAATATACTGGCTAAATAGCCTGATTCAATGAGGCTATCGACTAAATAGTCGATATATGGACGTATCCATAAGAAACTATACAAGAAAGCATCATCGGCTAAATAGGAACACTGATCCGATATAAAGTGTTGATCCGATAAGTTTGATGAAAAGAGTATAGCATAGTGAACAAGTCGACTGTCTAATATAAATGAATCTATAAACATTTTGAATCTTAATCTATTATCATCAACTAGTGAGGCTCGATCAGATCGATACAGCTATGATAATGATGATAAACTAAAGCCAAAGAATCTATAAAACCATCTACATGTTGACACATTCATGAAAACATGCTATATGTGTGAGAGTATAGGCAAATCGAACTAAAATAGTCGATGTGGCCATAGCAAACAAACAAAGTACATATCTTGATTATGAACAAGACCACTAATCGATAATTTCTAATCTAAAGTCTTACCAGTGAGGTTCGACCGGATCGATGCAGCTATGGTAGTGTCATTAGATTAGATCTCATTAACTAGTAAGTTTATTCAAGATTGAAACATATCTTTGAATGCATACTACGTTTGATTAGAATAGAAATAGAACAGCCGATCTAGCAGAATTAAGCCATCAATTATAAAATTTAAAAGTGTAACCAGACTAGAAGGCGACCAATTAAGATGATATGATGCCGATCTATCTCTATCTCAAGTCAAGGTGATTTGTTATAATTAATAAAATATTAATTATAACAAGATCGATAACTGGTGAATCAACCAAAAGTAGCAAGGAAAATCTTACTAATCTCAGTAGATTCGATAACATGTGATATTGTGTTAAACAATAAATTATCTAACACAAAATCGATAACTTTGATCTATATTATGATTCAGTAAGAGATCAATCAACTAATGCAGCCTTAAAAACTACGATACAGATCGATAACTAACTTATATTATAGCTCATAAAAGATCAATCAGCTGATGTAACTTTACAAGCACAATACAATTCGTGATGGTACTCACAAGCAAGCTAGAGGTCGATCAGTCGATGCAGCCCTGTTTGCTAAAGAACTCACCAAGATCTATAGTACTCCTACTCCTAATGCGATGGCAAAAAAGATTGTATTGATTGTGTGTTCATCCCTTTTTACAATAATCAGGGTCCAATATTTATACCCAGAACCTAAATATAGATCCTATTCAAATAAGACATATTATAATTTTTGGAATAAAAGAAAACTTCCTAACTTAATAATAACTTGGACCTCAATTTTCCTTATTTGTAGAGTCTGACACGTCTCCCTGGCACCACTCAAGTGTAGCCCATTAACGCCATCTGCTGACATCATCCATAAAATAGTCGATTTGGACATTACATCTAAATTAGTTGATACTGAATCTCATCCAATTGATTCCTTGATGACACAATCCTACAAGCTTTGAGTTCCCGCAACTTCCTAACTTAATAATAACTTAGACCCCAATTTTCCTTATTCGTAGAGTCCGACATGTCTCCCGGAGCCACTCAAGTATAGCCCATTGATGCCGTCTGCTGACATCATCCATAAAATAGTCGATTCTAACATTACATCTAAATCAACTGATACCGATTTTGATCCAATCGATTCTTTGATGACACAATCCTAGAAGCTTCGAGTTCCAGCATTCTTCTTCCCAAATTTTGGTGTAAACAATGACGAAGCGTCGTTCGTTATAGATCGGATATTGTTCATCACAGATGTATAATTAGTTCAATGATGAAGCCCTGTTCGTCATAGTATTAAAGGAGATCATCATAGATGGGTCACGTGAGTGATCTATGATGAAACACTATGCTCTTCTATGACATTTTTCATGATGATGCCTAATTTCATCATAGGTAGGGAGGGTTAGAGGATCATCACCATTGATCTATGATGAAACTAAAATATTCATCATAAAAAGTGATCTTCTATGACGGTTTCAAATTTGTCATTAACATTTTTGTCATAAAAGTAGATATTTCTAGTAGTGGTGGCAGGTGGTGACAGCCCTGCCTGTCCCTCGTAATCCCCCACGTTCGGGTATGACGTAGAGCTATAGTCCTAGGCTCACTTAGCAATCAGGTGCTACCTAGTGCCCAAAGTAAGCAAGTAATAGTAGAGCTTATCAATCCTTGGACTCTAACCATAGGAATCCATCTCTACCTCTGCCAACTCTACCCTTGTGTTGTCCTTGGATGAACTAGCTAGAAGAGTACCTCCATTCTCTGTGGAAAATACGATATCCTGAATACTTCTGGGTGAAATGCTACAACGGTAATTCCTGTGCACTTGCGGATTATTTCTGTATGCGTTAAGAAATACCAATAGTCGCTTCTACAGTTATGAATCAAAATTACTTGTAGTTGGTTTTGATATGAAAGGATCAAGATTCCCAAGAGGGAGGTGAATTAGGCTAATTCTAAATTTCTTGCAATAATTAAGCCCTACACTTAGCCCATTTCACCCTCTTGTGCCTAGAAGTGTTTCTATTGTTCTACCGCACAAAAGTTTTACACACTAGATTCCAATCCTACTCTAGCATGGTAATTCTAAGAATATAAAGACATGAATTGAATTGCTCAAATATAAATGCTCAAGGTAAAGAGAAGGAGAGGAACACAGTGATGTTTTTCTGAGGTATCAAAGACTCACCACTCCCCACTAGTCCTCGTTGGAGCACTCACACAAGGGTGTAGCTCCCCCTTGATCCACGTAAGGATCAAGTGCTCTCTATGGGCTGATTCTTTGACACTCTGTCATGGTGAATCGCCCACAACCGCTCACACCATGACTTGGGTCATCCAAAAGCTCCATTGGATGATCACTAAGCTTCCAATCACCACCGAGCCATCTAGGTGATGGTGATTACCAAGAGTAACAAGCACAAACTCTCACTTGACCCAACCAAGCCTAATGAGAAGAGTGGATGCACACTTGCTACTCTCTATGCACTAATGAGGTCCTTAAGCTTGGATTGGCAAATCTCAATCACCACACTAGGCTCTTGCTCTCTCTTGCACACCAAATGGTTTTCTTAGCTAAACAAATGGACAAGAGAGCTAAGTTCAACGAGTAGGAGAAGTATTTATACTCCGCCAATCAAAATATGACCGTTACTGTCCAACTCAGCAGTTTTCGGAGCAACCGGACACGTCCGATTAGTATACCACTAGCCAGCACTGAAATACGATTGTTACTATGTGAGTCCGATCCCTATCCACCTGACACATCAAGTCAACAAAAATAGTCTCTGGACACTCTTTGATGTCGACCGAACTTGGCACCTTGTGCGTCTGGTCACATTTTGTCCCTGCGTTCGGTCCTTAGTCAACAACGAGTCCACACTGCTACGGTTGGTCAGGACCTACGCGTCCGATCCTTTGCCTGCACCAGCGTCCGATCGTCCTTCTGCCCCTACAACGCGTGCTACCCTACTAACCGAACACTGGCACCCATACGTCCGGTCCAGCGTCCAGTCAATGTCTAAGTCTCCATTCACTTCAAATTCAACAACTTTTGTGAATGACATCGACTTCAATTGACCTATGGACTATCCTTAACCTACCTAGTGCTAAGTTTGATAAGTGTGCACCACACCTAAACCATTAGTCTCACCTAGGTCAAGCTACTAGTCCATACCCCCTTAATAGTATGACCAAAGGAAAAACAAAGTCCTAAAACTACTCTATGTGTCTCTCCTAACTGCCAAACGACACTTAGAACTAGTCCGTCCTTAACCTTGTCATCCATCCTTTGAAAACTGAAACGATTTCCATCGATAGGGTTATGAAACCCATAATTCCCCAATCAATTACCATTACCATAACCTAACTCAAGTTGCCTCTGCAAAACACAAGTTAGTCACAAGTAATCTCGTGTCGTCATTAATCATCGAAAACCCAATTAGGGGCCTAGATGCTTTCATGATCAATCTACTCAAATTATTTAGGTTTACAAAACTTCTATGTAAAGTTATGTACCCGAACAAATATATGAGTTGTATGCATTGCCTTCAAGCTATTAATTATATCTTATCATCACTTTAAATGAAATAGCCAACAGATGATTTATTTTTTAATCAGTCTTATGTACATTACTAGTGAAAGTAGTTATTCTTAGTGGAAAATAATAATATTATCTAGAAATTACAATGCTAGGAAAAAACTAAATCTGTGGTCATCTTGGTAAAAATAACTTCCATGTAAGAGAAGATAAGTACTTCGCCATATAAGAATTTGCCATGATTGTTGAGTCTTAACCAAGGTACCATAACAAGTTATTATTTGCTTGAACCATATAACTAAAATTTACATGTATGATGTTTTGAATGATCAATAAGAGATACATAGGTTTGTATAGAAAATTTCCATGAAAGTCTTAGATCTCAACTCATTCCTGAGTTGTTTTCAGTAATCTCTCATTGGATTATATATTTTCTTGATCATTTTAAATGAAACTAATCGGGGCAATGGATGATTGGTGTTGTTTGAACCAACTTTTTCACATTTTTAGTTAGAAATGTTATGTAACTAGTAAAAAATCATAATTTCTTAGAATAAATAACTTCATTTAGGAAACAATTTCCAACAAAACTAAAGTGGCAGGACATCCATGAAAGCTTAATATGGAAGATAATGGCATGAACTAGAAAACTTTTGTGATGCACTTTCAAAGGAAGGAAATAATCCTCTTTCATAGATAAGTTTCACCTTATATCTCAATACCAACACAAACTTATCCACAGAGCAACTTTAGCATTTTGGTGGAACACAAAATGATTGTAATTTTAAAAGATATCGATAGTGCTAAAACCCAAAGACTTTTCCACTTGACCACCAAAAATCCCAAGGCATTGATATGAACTTCAAAAGCATGTTTTCTTTTAGAAAAAGTCAAACCAAAGCCTGCCATTTCTGCCCCAATCTCAAGCTGGTGCAGGCCCTAGACAAAAGCTATAGTGGGGGTGTTCCAAGCACAAGAAGGTAGGTAAGCGCCCCTCCCCTACCAAAACAATAATTTGTGTAGCTCCCCTCCTACTCCATCTAATTTCCGTGTGTTGGAGAGATCTGCATTGTTATCACCAACTTTCAATAGAAACTGAGAGCCATTCCCACTTAGGGTGTGTTTGGCTACCTGGCTTCCTTCTAGACTGGCTACGAAATAAGCCAGGCTAGCCTAACACTGCCTCTAGCAAGCCAAGATAGACTTGTTTGGTTGTCCTACACTATCTAAGTCTGGCTACCAACTAGTTTGTTTGGTTGCCTCATTTGGCTTCGATAGAGTCACCTCTTCTTTGGGCAGGTAACTTCACCACCTTTGAAGCAATTCAGTCGAACACCTTTAAGGCGGGTAGACAGAGCAAAGGAGAGCAGAGGTCCATGGCCAATCGAACCAGCCGATGCATCCTCGAGAGGAAGGGTAGCGTAGTTCATAGAATCATCAATGCATACGAGTAATAATGCAGTTCCACATTTATTCATTATTACAGAATGTTGACGAAGCTGATAGTCCAACAACATCCCCTGTTCGCTTGATGACCATGACAAGCAGCAGTAGCAGAGCATCCTCCTCCTACCAATAGGATGCTAGCAGCATGGAGGCTTGGACTTGCAGCAGCTAGGTGGTGGAGGAGCAGCAGACGGGAGTGGCAGTGCCGCAGGAGCTTGTCCTGCTCGACGACTGCGGAGGACACGAGTGTCGTGTGGCCTCAGACTCTAAGCGGCGGAGCTCCTCCTGGTGCACGGCGCATGACTCATGGAGCTCGGCCAGTGCGTAGACCAGCGCTCATCGGAGCTCCGGCGTCGTGGTCAAGTCTAGCTTCTGGTGCGTGTGGGTGCGTGTAGAGCCACCGCTGCTTGAGTCTTTGAATCCCGTCACGCTCCTCGAGACCGAATCTCACCGGTGCCATGGGACCTCAACGCTGGGGAGATGGTCAAAGTGCTCGACGACGACGGCTGCGGCAGGGGTCGGGGGCTAGAAGAAGCGAGGGAGGTGACGCAATTCACATTAGAATGCTAGAGTTTGGAGGAATTAGGCTTGTGATCAACCAGTCAGTTTTCCCTATGGAAGTGGAGTCTTCACCTGAAGATTGGAGTTGTCTTTCCATTGTCTATACTCTGAGGTTGTATTCTTCAGTACAAATACGCTATGTAATAAGCATTGTCTTATGATATTACCCTTATTTATAGCTATATGTGAGATTTGACTTCCTGGGCTCACATACGGTGTGTATCTGGTTTTGTTCTTAAAATCAGGGTGCTACAGCTAGAAGAAGCGAGGGAGGTGACGCGATTCACATCCTAGGCCACCGACGGGCTAGCCAAGCCTAGGTCAGCTGAAAAACGGATCCCCAACTTGTTTTTCTAGAGCTAGGCTAGGGCATCCAATATGGCTTAGTTGGGCCTGGCTTCGGGCTATTTACAGGCAACCAACACAGCTAAAAGTTGGCTACCTGGAGCCTGGTTGGGATTAGCCACCCAACCAAACATGCCCTTAATATTGAAATATAGGCAACTTCCACCAACTTCAACAAATCATACACATAAAAAACATACGAAAGTCATATTTTTTTTAAAAAAACACCATGGTAGGTGAGTTGAAAACAAGGAACACCTATCAAGGTTTTGGTTCGCTTCTAAAGCTATAACTTAATCTTGTTTGTAGTATATTTTTAGCAATCAACAAGAGCTATTTAGTTTTTTACATAAGTTTTTTGTGAAATCGTGGATTCCAAAAGGCATATTAGTCATTTTCGTTGTGTTTGAGTTATTATAATTTTCATCAGTTTAATTGAAACTTAATGGGGTTACATTATGATCTCTTGTTTCAACTTATCACATTGCTAAGAGATACATGTTATCATAACTCAGTGAAATAATAATATTCATAATTGGTAGAAAAGTTAATTCATGTGCAATATACAAATTGCCATGATAGTTGAGTCTTAAATATGGTAGGTCCGACCAATTTTTTGTCGTTTTCTACTATTGCCAGCCAAAGTTGTTTGTAGTTACCTTTGATCGAGCCACACAAAGTATTTAGGTTCACAAAACTTCTACATGAATTCTTGAACTCTAACTGATACTCCCTCTGTCCCGCTATAACTATAGTTGTGGCAATGCATTTGAATGTCTGCATTCATAGCATGTGCCATACATGTGGACACACCGAATGTACAGGTTCATAGAATCTCTGTTGTACCTGCTACGAAGCTAAAATGACACTAAATAAAGGGACAAAGGGAGTATATGAGCTTGTCTCCATTGTCTTTGAGATATTTATTATATTTCATCATCAATTTGAATGAAACCATGATCCACTTGTTTGAATTGACCTTTTTCCACATTTCTAATAGAAAATTGTTATTATTAATTGTAAAATAAAAATATTATTTAGATATTACATCATTGAGAGAAACGTAACTAGTTGGTCAACCTTTAAAAAAAACTTTGATAAAGGAAAAGCTAATTAATGTGCCATATAAGAAACTGCCGGATTGTTGAGTCTAAGACAAGTACCCAAACAAGTTAAACACATCGCTTAAATTTATACATATTATGTTTTGGTTCATCAAAGAGAGATATTTATGTTTGTATAGAAAGTATTGAAGTCTTTGATATGGGACACAATTTCGTGAACAAGAAAATTTTTGATGCACTTTTAAAGACATGCAGTGATCATCTTTCACATCTAAATTTTCTCTTCTATTTTTATACCAACATGAAGTCATCTTTAAAGCAACTTTAGCTTTCTAGAAGAGCACAAACCAATTGCAGTTTCCTAAAGATATGCACAGTGTTAAAACTGAAAAACTTTCCCCTTTCACCATCAAGATCCCAAGGCACCACTATGAACTTCAAAAGAGAATTTTCTTGAAAAATATAATGGTCAAACCTAAGGCTCGCCATTTGTCCCTGCCTGATAACTCGTGAAATAAAAATCCCAAATTTGTTTGAAATCCAATTAATATGCAGTATAAAGATTGCCTTGATGAAAGAGTCTTAAAGAAAGCACAACTACCAAGGTTTTTGTTGATTCTATCATTGCAAATGAAGTTTGCTTTTGGTTTTGATCAACCTGCACATATTAGTCTTTGTATTTATCAGGTACATGAGTTGTCTCCATTTTCTTCATCCTATTTATTATATTTCATCATCATTTTAAATGCGGTGGCAGGTGATTCCTCTTGTTTGAAAGTATCATTTTTACACTGCTAAAAACAAGTGATTATTCTGAATGGGAAAAAATTCATAATCTGTTAGAATATACAACTTCAATTTTTAGGCAAAAAGGTTCAAGCAAAGTTAGAGTGGTGCATCTATAAAATAAGTCAGTGCCATGAGATAGAATTTTTTTTGCGATTCACTGTGAAGAATGACGTGCCATACCCACCTTTCATATCTAGGAGTTGTTCGGCAGGACTGAAAAATAAGATAAAATACTGTTCTGGCCGATTGTTGTGAGCAAAAAATACTGTTATGTCTAGAAACAGTGTCGCTGTGAGTGCGCTGGCCAGCCCAGCCCTAGCTGGCCAGCCAGCCGAACGCGCTCCTAATTTGCCCTTTCACAACTTGTGATAATTTCATAATAGTGTCCACTTATTTCAAGAGCCAATTATTTCGTCTGTGCCAAAATAAGGGCGCGTCTGGACGGTGCCTCAAGACGCCAAGCCAACGCTGTGGCCGCGCTAGAAGTGAGGTGAAGAAATCCGTCGCCGCACTTTTGGCAAGTGTGGGCACGAAAATGAAACGGGGGAGCACGCGTTGCGGCAGCGAAGCAAACGTCCGCCCAAAGTGCACGTGCGGTGCCTGCGGCGTGGTGTGGCGTAGCGCGGCCACCATCCAAACACGCCATAACTGTACCACACTTTTTTTAAGGAGTTAAATCTTTTAAATAGATTAAAAATATTAATATTTATAATATATACTAAATTTAATTAACGTTGTGGCCGCGCTGGAAGTGAGGTAAAGAAATCCGCCGCTATACTTTTGACAACTGTGGGCACGAAAATGAACGGGAGGAGCACGCGTTGCGGCAGCGAAGCAAACGGCTGCCCAAAGTGCGGTGCGGTGCCTGCAGCGCGTTGTGGCATAGCGCGGCCACCATCCAAACGCGCCGTAACTGTACCACTCTTTTTTAAGGAGTTAAATCTTTTAAATAGATTAAAAATACAAAAAATATTAATATTTATAATGTATACTAAATTTAATTAACGCTGTGGACGCGCTGGAAGTGAGGTGAAGAAATCCGCCGTGGCACTTTTGGCAACTGTGGGCGCGGAAATGAACCGGAGGAGCACTTGTTGCGGCAGCAAAGCAAATGGCCGCCCAAAGTGCGGCGCAGTGCCTGTGGCGTGGTGTGGCGTAGTGCGGCCACCATCCAAACACGCCATAACTGTACCTTTCTTTTTTTAAGGAGTTAAATCTTTTAAATAGATTAAAAATACATAAAAATATTAATATTTATAATGTGTACTAAATATAATTAAATTAGTTATGACATATATTTTTATATAATAATATTATTTGAAGATACAAGTGATGATACTATTTTATATAAAATTAGTTAAATTTTAAAATTTTCATACATCACAAAGCAAGATATGTAGTTATTTTGTTAAGAGAGAATAGACCCTCCTCCAAATTCTGAGGTGACCACTGCAATTTTTTTAAAAAGAAAACCATTTGTTTTAAAGAAGAAAAGAGGGCCAAACCGGAGGCCATCCCGGTCATTTCCGTGCGAGTCTAAAAGCCAGCGCAGGCCCGGACAAAAGCAAACAAAAACTAAAGCGGGGCTGGCGGGCGCGCGCTGGCGGAGGGAGGCACCCTCCCCCGCCACGTCACCGATCCGCGTGCTCGCCGCTCCCGCGCCGCCCGATCTCACCGGCCCAAGAGATCCAGGCCGTCCGTCCGCCCCGCGTCCCCATCTGCTCACTCTCCTCGCACACCCACACTCCTGCAGACACAACCGAAAAACCAAGGGAAAAAAATAGTAAAGAAACGGAGCGAGGCGAGGCTCCTCTCCTCCTCCCCGTTTCTTATCTATCCTGATCCCAATCCTCCCTACGAGTACTCGCTTCATATATCCTCCTCCAAGGAAAATAATTCATTCCGAACCGCATCTGGGCAAGGAGGGTTCGTCTTCCTCGCCTCCGTCGCCGCACCCTGCGTCATCGTCGCCATGGCCACCGAGGAAGCCGCCAAGCCGTCCCCGATCCCGCCCTACCCCGAGGTGAGGCCAGACCCCTCTGTCCGGTCAGCGTCCGCTTCTTCCTGCGCGGTTTCTTTTCTGTTTTTTTTTCCTTCTCTTGTTCCTGTGCTGTTCTTGGCGGGGATCCGTTCTGGTGCTTGGATGTAGCTCGATTCGGGACGCTGCCGCGCTCGATGCGTGTTCCTTGGTGGTTTCTTTCGTTCTTGTTCGACCAAAAATAAGAAAAAAGGAAACTTTTTTTTCGTTTCTGGCTGTTGCGAAATGGAGTGAGCTAACGGGCGGTGTGGCGTGTTTGTTGCGCTTGTTCCTGCTGCAGATGATCCTGGCGGCGATCGAGGGCCTAGGCGACAAGAACGGGTCGAACAAGTCGGCCATCTCCAAGTACATCGAGGGCAAGTACGGCGACCTCCCCCCGGCGCACGCGTCGCTGCTGACCGCGCACCTGGCGCGCATGAAGGAGTCCGGCGAGCTAATCTTCCTCAAGAACAACTACTTCCGCGCCGACGCCCCCGAAGCGCCGCCGAAGCGCGGGCGCGGGCGCCCGCCCAAGGCGCGGGACCCGAACGCGCCGGCGCCCAAGTCGCCGGCGTCCGCGGGGACGGGGCGCGGCCGCGGGCGCCCGCCCAAGGCCAAGAACCCGCTGGAGGCCGCCGTGAAGCAGGCGACCGCGGGGATGCCCAAGGCCCGCGGCCGCCCGCCCAAGAAGGCCAAGACCACCGAGGACGGCGCGTCCCCGGCCCCGGCTCCCAAGCCCGCCCCCGCCCCCGCCGGCGACGGCTCCACCCCCGTCAAGCGCGGCCGCGGCAGGCCCCCCAAGGTACGCCCCGCCGTGCCCAGCGAGACGGCCGCGGCTTGACGCCGCCGCTGCTGCTTGTTAGGGCGTCCCGCCGTGAGGACGGCCTGGTTGGTTAGGGCGTAGCAATTCGTCGTCCCGCTGCTGTTGCTGCTGCCGTGTTAATGTTGGTAGACTTGGTTCCTTGCTTCATCTAATTGTCGTCGTCGTCGTCGTCGTTCGTCGTTTAATTAATTAATGGAGTAATTAGGAGGATTTGATGTTCTGTGTTCTGTTCAGTTCAGGTCACCGTGTGTTCTGTGCTATGTGCTGGATCTGTTGTAAGCTAAACTAGGGGAGCCTGCTTGAGTGCTGCTGTGTTGGTCGATTAATTATTAAGCTGCTAATGTGGATGTGTACAATTAATTAGCGGATGGTGATAATGTTCGTGATGTTGATTTGAGGGTTGCATTCCGTTCTACTGTGCCTGATCTGATGGCACTGCTGATGACGACGTTGTGGTTGATGTTTTAAGTACAGTGGTACTCCTATACGCTTGCTTTGCTAATGCTAATCACTGCCGGCTGCCGTGAACTGGTAGCCGTGTTGGTTTGACTAGCACACTGTACTCTCACTCCAGTGTGCAGCTTTGCTCCGCTGGGTGCGTTTGCTTTGGTTTGTCGTGTAGCAGCTTGCCAGCCAGTCAGGGCAGTGGCCGCGTGCGTTGTACTTTGCAGGCCCTTCTGCTCCGCATTCATGTGCGGTGCGTGCGTGAGGTGTCAAGCGCAGCAGGGTGCAGGCAGCCCGCGCCTGCGTTTCAAACGAGTCGTGATTGATTAGGTGCAGGGCGAAAATGATGGCGCTGCTTGTGCCGGATCAGGGAGCGCAAATGTCCTCCCTCCCCCCTCAAAAAGTGGCAATTGCTTCCGGTTAGGAGTACTGTGGTAGGGGTGTTTGGCTGTGCAATGCTTTGGACAATAATGTGTCCACAAAATCCAACAAATGTGGGAGATGGGAAAATGTATACAGTATAGTATGTTGAGGTGCTAGATTCCTTTTTTATTCCTCCGGGAAGGATTGTAACTACGGGTTGCGTGTCATCAAAAAGATGTCATGTGTGATTAAGTTTTTAGTGAATACTATTTGCATTTGTGACTCTAAATTAACTTATTAAATTGCATTTATGACTCTAAATTAACTTATTAAAAAAATATATTTCATAATTAATTTAATGATATTTATTCGATACCATAAATATTAATATATTTTTATCTAAATTTAGTCAAAACTTAAAATTCTAAAATGTGGAATTGTATTTTTTTGGACTAAGGGAGTACTGCTAGTCAAACTGTATCTTTAAACATATAGTACTGTTTGGACTGGGCTAGCGATATTTATGTGGAGCAGAGATACCTTGCTTGAAGCATGTGTGGTCGATGGAGCGAGACATTGCCCTGTACTAGTACAGTATACTTCATAGGTCATGTTCGCTTTTCCTGAAAAAACAAGCCGAACCAGAGAGAAAAATACTATTTCAACTGAAAAAATAAGCTAAAAAGTATGGATTATAAGATAAGCGAATAGAGCCATAGCGTGTCGGGTGCCATGCTCACGGGTGGCACGTTTACAGGCGTGTTTGGTCGGAGACAACAGCTTGTCGTACCAAAAGTTAGTCATGCCATAGTTTCTACTTCGGTAGCTAGTTTGGTTTATTGTCCATAGTTATGGCACGTAGAACTTTTTTAGCACCTTGCCTTACATGTCATAGATTCATTTTCGTATTAAACCTTGTCACAAGTGTAACTTCGATCTTTCCATAGCCGCTATAGTTTGCCGAAGGTTAGGACGTGGCATTGGCGACCCTAGTTTGTTCTGCAGCTGCACGCCACGCCAGCTACTGTTTTGTTTTATTACCGGTAGTACGTACATTGTACTCCCAACGTCCACAAAGCGTCTTAATTACGCATCAGGGTAGTGTTTGGCCTAGATTGAATTGAATACAGTAGTGGGGATTGGCACTGATGCTTCACCATGGATACCCAGCGGAAGAGTTGAGGGGTAACTAGTACTCCTGCTAGCTGTAGAAATTTGCGAGGAAGAAGCGTGTCTCGGTCGCCTTTGCCCTGGCAGTCTTGCACATGCGATGGTCATGACGAGTCCACGTTCCGGTGCAGTTTGAAGGGCGGAGAAGCGGCGCCTTTACAGCCTGGGGTTTTGCTAGCTGTAGCTGTAGTATGCGTATCCACATCTTAAAATATCGGCACGGGTGGCTGTAAATGTCTCAGTTACTGTGCAGCGTGACTGATCGCTGTTAAATACTGGTACTCTTTGGAGTAAACTAGCAAGCTCCGTACCCATCTGCCGCCCCTTTGACTGGACTTGTTTAACTGGTGAGGGGTGGGCCGTGTGGCTGTAACAAAGCCCCTTTAGCACGGCTCATTCAAAACGGTTTCACCGGTAAAGCCAAAGTCAGTGAAGCCAGAAAAACTGGTTTTTTTTTTTTGCTTCTAGTTCATTTTAACTTCGGTTACAAAAATGACTTTACGTTATAGTGTTTTGATTTATGTAAAATAGATGAAACCGAAACCAACATAAGTCGTGCCAAGGACCCTCAATATCATCACGAAACTTTGGGGGCGAGCGAGTGTACTGCACACGTCTTCCTCGCCGCGACCCGCGATCCAATTCCGAGCCGTTGGGGCAGGCGCCGCCGCCAATGGCGGGGATTCGCTCGCGCGCGGTGTCCAGACGGCGGCAGCCGCCGGGCGGGGCTACGCCGGCGTACGTGCGGCGGGGCCACCTGCCCGAACCTGAACACCTCGGGTTGGGTCATTGGGTGGCCGGGGCGGCTGGTGCCAGTCGGGATGTTGGGGGACGGAACGGGGGTGTCAGGTCAGGTGTGTGTGTCCACGTCCACGGACGCAAGGGCGTCCGTCATCGTCGTGCTGCTGCGTGTTTCGCCGACAGGCACACGCAGACGCAGGTCAAGTCTAGAGCGAGCCTACCGGACCTGGGTCCATCAGAATCAGAGTTGGTGTACGACCACTTCCGCACTGACTTGTGGGCTTGTGGCGGCAGCGGGAGCGGAAGGAAGAGGCCAAGAGCATCCGAGCGGCGCATGGGTTAGGCCCCGTTTAGATGCGATTTTTTTATTTTTGACTTTTGTCTACTGTAACACTTTTGTTTGTATTTAACAAAAATTGTTCAATTATAGACTAATTAGGTTTAAAAGATTCGTCTCGTCAATTACGGACAAACTGTGCAATTAGTTATTCTTTTTACCTACATTTAATGCTACATACATGTGCCGTAAGATTTGATGTGACGAGAAATCTTGAAAAATTTTGGATTTTAGGTGGGACCTAAACAGGGCCTTACCCTACACGGGACAGTAGCAGGCGACGGAGATGCCGGATGGACCGCAATGGCACGGCCTCGTCCTCCTCTCTGTCAGGTAGGCCTGTCACCTCCTTACACTCCAGGAGAAATATAAAGGCCCTATTCCGCTCGCTGAAACTTGATTGAATTAGGTGAAAAACATTGGTCTAACTGAATTGTTGTGAAAGGAAAACATTGTTTCGGCTAAAAAAACAAGCTGAATAGTGCGGATTATTAGCCTGTTTGTTTGGCTGGGCTTGTTCGTTGCTGGATCGTGAAAAAGTACTGCTGGCTGGTTTGGTGTGAGAGAAAAATACTGTTCCGACTGAAAATTTATGATCGTTTACGAGACAATAAGCCCAGCCGATCAGGCTATATAAGGTAAGCTAAACGGGACCAAAAGCACCATTTATTAGTAACAGGGACCAGCGGCAGAGCAGAGCGTGAAGTAAAAACGAAAGGGGGGCGAATCGTTTTGTACAACGTGAATATTCTAAAATACATCATAGAACATAACATGTATACTACATAAACATCACGCGTATACCAAGAAATATAGAAATAAAAAACGTGAAATTAAAATAATAAAATAAATAGAGTAAAGCAAAGAAGAAGAAAAAAGGAGGTACAAAATAAATGATAAACTCTATGCATATATAGAAATAAATAACTATCTTAAATAAAAATAATAATTTAATAAAATATTAAACAAAACATAAGAGGAAACAAAAATAATAAAAAGAAAAAACCACCAAATAAAGAAAAATAAAAAGAGAACATCATATGGATACAACTTAAACGTGGCAGAACCGTTCGAAATAACACGTTTTTAGAGGCGCTCGTCTTCACTAGACACCAAGCACCCCCAAAAGTTAGCTACGTCGGACAGTTCCGTCGAGCACACCCCACGGGAGAACTCGAATCAATCCACGGTTTATCTCTAGAATCCAATAATGAGTACGAGCTTATAATACTTAGTCCATTTCATACAAGAAGAGTTCTTAAAAATTATTTATTATAATACCAGGGTTTAGAGTGCGATAATTAAACAGCGAAATAAAAATAAACATGTAGCGGGAAATGATACAAGAATGCATTTGTGTCTACTAGAAGAATCCTCGATATAAGAGTTACTGCTCAAGCTGCACCTGCAACAGGGTAAAATAAACCCTGAGTACATAATGTACTCACAAGACTTACCCGACTAGTGGAAATAGTTTGCCGACTCCAAGAGATATGATAGGCAATATGGGTTTACTGTTTTCTTTTTATTTGTGAAAAGTATTACTAGAAGTACGTCCTTAAGATCAAGTTTAATTAGCAGTTATGATTACTTCATTAGCTAACCATTCTAGGTAAGCATCTATGCTACCTTCAAGCAAGGGTTGAGCAATGAGAACCATGTCACCATCTTTCATATTCCAGTTCTTACTATGGTGCTAGACCATAGTCAAGTCGTACCGTCTCACAGAAACGGTGATTTGCGAACCAATGTATCTCAGCTAGGTACCTCTAAACACACGCTCCGTTTGTACCCCAGGCACAAACTAGACTAACCCATTCCACTCCTATCACGGGGTCCAGCTTCCCGTCTAAACTTGAACTCCAAGCCCCCACACTAGAGATCCAGTCTCAATATGGTGCTTAGACCTCCACCTTTCCCTGCCTTCAATCTATCGTTCCGGAAAGAGTCGGAACCCATGATAAGGGCGTAACGAGCCTTCCCTCTTCCATAAGCAAGTATGTGCTCAGAATAATAAGTCTATGACCTGACTACCATCCACATCAACGGACGGTCCTCAACTGACACGGATAGGAAAAACATTGTAACCAAGCTAAGCCCCGTGGCCACGGGACACAACTCGCCACCATGACCCATACCATATCCCTGCTTAGTCTCCATTTTCCTTTCATCATTTTTATCATGATAGTAATTATAATAATCACCTATTGTGAGTAACGGTAGGTTACTCACGCTACAAAAAACCCTAAGCATAACAGCTACTCGAACCTGTACTAGTAAGACTCATAGGACATATATATCTATGCATGTGGTTTCTATAAAATTCCTGTAATGTAAATGCACATCACATATATATATTCAGTAATTATCAAAAATAAGGGTTATGCATCGGGGCTTGCCTTGGGTAGGCAGCGGTGTCAGCTGAGTTAGTCGTCGGTGGCTCTAGGACCTCCTCCTGCACGAGAATCTCCTCGTACTCCTCGAACTCATGATCGTTTGTGGTCTCTATCTCCACCAACTCATTCTCTATATGCATGCGATGATGATACAACACTTAGCATTTAGGCAACATCAACTTTTAAAATAAGAATACGCATACTAAGCTACTAAGATAGCTCTAATGACTAAGGTACTTAGCTAACTACCATCTTCATCAAGCAAAGTGTTGGGTTCAACTAACAAACCCTTAGCTTGGTAATTTAAGGATATATCTTTATTTCTACTAGTGATTTAATGTATATTGAAACAAAGAGCATTTAACTACCCTAATGCTTAGTCTATTCTAAAGCTACAAAAATTACAGTGAACACATAATAATATAATGAAACTACTGTAAAAATTTCAGAATCAAAACTATCACCAATTCACCACAAAAATTCCTACAATAATCAACTTAATAATATTAAACATTCTCATACTATTTAATAGCTCCTAGTGTCAACATATATAAACATGAACTAAATATACCAATAGATAGATCACAATTTTAGGAACCTAATAAAATTTGTTTCATAATTTTTGGACACCTACATGTTTTTTTATTAATTACCAAAGATCAGCTCAGAAATTAAATTAGAAAACTATTTCTAATTCCTTAGGAAAATAAAAAGTGAATCTCCCGCGTGGCCCACACACGCGGCCCACGTGACAAAACGCGGGCGCAGCGGCCCGCTTCCGTGGCCCACACGACAGCCCATGCGCGAGGCGCCCGCGCATTGGCGCTTTATGCAAAAGTGGCCTCGAACTTCTTCTAAATCATAATTAAGTACTAACACTATTTCCCCCTCTCACAGGCCTTCTCGCTTAACCCCCTAACCTTTTCCTAATTCACCCGCACACACCCCCAGTGACTCAGCGCATGGCGGCGCGGCGGGCGGTGACACGGCGTGACCACGCTGGCCACCAGAGGCTCGTGCTGGCCCGTCGGTCGGGCCGACCTTCAACTACGGTCCAACCGCCTACACCAAGCAGCAACGCAAGGCGGTGGGACGCGTTGGAGCGAGCTACAGCGACGCGTGGCCGTCCGCGACGGTGGTGGCACCTGCTCGGGTGAGCTAGGGCTGCTATGGACCTAATTGGTTAGCGAGTGAGCATTAGGAGACTACTATGGACTAGGACGAGGTGAGGGTTGGGGTGGAGGATGGCAGAGGAGGGGTGGCCACGTGTGGCCGAGCCGTGCGGCGGCGCACCACGATGGCACTATCGCAGTCAGCGACGACGAGGAGACGATAGCGGTTCCTCTAGCATGCGCAAGGTGGAGAGGGAGGCAAGGTGAATCTAGTAGTGTAGGTGAATTAGTTTAGGGTGGCGGTAGGAGGGCTGCCATCGGCACCCGCCGATCACGGCCTTATCGGGCCAGCGATGGGGAAAGCTCCAAATTGGTGCTTGGGAGTGAATGCTTCTTGGCTGGGTGGGGTTGGGCAGCTGGAGAACTCATTGGTGGGGCTATAGACAGGCGAAATTGATTGGAGATGACCTCTCGCTGTCTAACATGCTAGCGCGGCTTCGACGGCGGCAGCAGAGGGAAAGTGGGACAGGTCTGAGCTTTGGCCGTCCTCACCTTGGCAGCTAGCGGTCGGCTGGACTCACGACCGTTCATGCACACTCTCTACACGACATGCGACCAGACCATGTGCGCACATGGGGAGGCAAGTGGGGGCGCGACTTGTGTAGCCGTAGCGCCATTAAGGCGAGGTGACGGCACGAGCGCAGCCAGGACAGCCCACGTGCTCGTGGTGGCAGAGCGAGTGGTAGCAGCGCATCACGGCGTCGCGGTGGCGTCAGTAGCGGCTACGCGAGGTAGGGTAGCTGTGCGTGGATGCGATGATGAGGTGATGGCGCCGGCAGTGGCTTCGTCACGGCGTGGGGCGGGGCAGGCGGTAGTAGTAGCTCCACGTGGCGGGGCTAGCGGTGGCCGGGCCACAGCTAGGCCGGAGGCAGCCACGGTGCAGGGTGGGGCATGCGCGACCAGTGCGGTGACGCCGAGCGCCCGAGCTTGGTGACCGCATCTACTCAGGGAGCCCGCCCGAGAACGTGCCGTGCACACATTTTAAAGCACCCATAACAACTAAACGGTTGCTTTAGTAACCAAACCATCTTCACCATGCTCAAGATGGCATGTGAGGCTACCAACCCGAGCTAAAACACGACACCACCTCCTAACTCGATTTTACAAAATAAATCCCCAAACATTGCATTGTCTTGCTGTTTATAAACTTGAAAATATTCTAAGTCTTTGAGCTAAACTTGATTCAAAGTTGCATTTCTAGGCTATTAGAAATGTTGGCTAGCAATGTTATTTTTCCACGACAAGTATTTCATTGTCATCTACAAAGTTCATATTCCAAACTTTATTTAAGTGCTACATATATGTTCTATAGTGTTTTTTGTTCAATAAAAATTAGTTTTAAACCCTACTTGATACATATGAGTTATGGAATACCTTCTCATTTAACATTTTTATTGATCATCTTAAGTTACAAAAATGTTATCTACACATTCTATCACATGCATTATCACATAAACATGATGCTCATGACATGATTTGGTAATTTGTTTAGGGCATAACACCGAGGGTGTTACAGCTCTCCCCCCTTAAACAAAATCTCATCCTGAGATTTCATGTGAGTGCCTAGTGTAGGAAAAGGGATAAGAAGTATACTTTTATCTTAGGATTATTTGGATCCATGCCATTATAATTCTTCAACTTTGGAGATATGCCATTACAATTCACCTATTCTGAAACTTGCCATTACAATTCTTCTTCTACTTGATACTTGCCATTTTCTACGTCTTTCGGGTGTTTGGGCCCACTGTCAAGCCATATACATGTACACCTCTTCTGTATGGACCAAAACACCCCCTGCTGCTTCTCTCCCTCCACTCACTAACATGTGGGCCCCACACGTTAGAGGCTCCTTCAACCTCTAGCCCGACCTCCTATGTGGGAGCTCTGTCCAGGTCATGGCCGCACATGAGCTCCGGGCAGGCCTCTCCCCGACACCGGTAGCCATGGCCCACAGCTCCTGCTCGCTAACCTGCCGCCCGCTGTAGCCGCTCGCTGCTTGCCATGCTTGCGCGAGCGTGCCCTACTAACCCAAGAGTGCGTTGCCGCTGGCTGCTTACCATGCTCCCGTAGGCGCATGGGTGAGCAGCAGCCGCCGTCGCCGTGGCGTAGATCCGGCCCATCCCTCACGCCCTCCTCTCACGCCGAGCAGCATGAGCCCCAGGAACAACTTTAGCAGCATCCCTGCGCCACCATGGTCGTGCACAGGCGAGCGTGGAGTTGCTTGGAGGTGGTGGTGGGCTAGATCTTGTTGACCATGGTGAGCGCGGCGGTCTCAAAGCGCCGCCACGCGTCCAGAGACACGGACGCGGGGTCTGGGTGCGCCAGCATGGACTTGGGCATGGGTGAGCACTCGCTGATGTCCACCATGGCCACCCCCAAGAGAGAGAGAGAGAGCCACTAGCCACTTGCTTCTTCACCGGCGCTGGAGGAGGCGCCGCCTAGCAGCCGCTAGAGGAGGCGAGCGACTTGAGCAGGAACAGACAGGAAGGTGGGCGAGGGCGATCCATGCAAGCGAGGGGCCGCGATCTGTGTGCCAGCGGGCAGCGAGGTAGGGCAGGGGACGAAAGAGGGGGAGAGCTCGGGATTTGGGGCGCGAGCGGGGGGGGGGGATTTTAATGCGAGTAGAAAGAGGTTGAAGGAGTCACTAATGTGTGGGGCCCACACGTTAGTGAGTGGAGGGAGAGAAGCAACAGGGGGTGTTTTGGTCCATACAAAAGATGTGTACATGTATACGGCTTGACAGTGGGCCTAGACACCCGAAAGACGTAGAAAATGGCAAGTATCAGGTAGAAGAAGAATTGTAATGGCAAGTTTCATAATAGGTGAATTGTAATGGCATATCTCCAAAGTTGAAGAATTATAATGGCGTGGATCCAAATAACCCTTTATCTTAAACCATTACCTCGATACTTCGGGGAGAAGATAGGGATAATGCTCTAGAATATAACTCTCCTGTTCCCAAGTGACTTCATCCTCTGAATGATTTTGCCACTGGACTTTATAGAATTTTACCACTTTGTTCCTAGTGACTCTCTCTTTTTCATCTAAAATTTTGACGGAATGCTCAATATAAGAAAGATCAGGTTGGAGAGGGAGTCCTTCAATTTCCACCACTTCATCGGGAACCCGCAGACACTTCTTTAACTAGGAAACATGGAAGACATTATGGACTGCTAACAGAATATTCGGGAGTTGGAGACGGTAAGCAACCGAACCACACTATTTCAAAACTTTATAAGGTCCAACATAACGAGGAGCTAACTTTCCACGGACTCTAAATTAATGCACACCTCTCATCGGGGATACCTTTAGGTACACATGGTCACCAACTTCAAACTACAAGAGCCTTCTCCTCTTGTCTACATAAGCTTTCTAATGGTTCTGAGTTGCTTTCAAATAACTCTGAATAACACTAACTTGCTCTCTTGCTTCCTTTATGAAATCAGGTCCAAAGTAACCACGATCACCCACTTCCACCCAATTAAGAGGCGTTCTACATTTCTTGCCATACAAAGCCTCAAAAGGTGCTATTCGAATGCTCTCTTGATAGCTATTGTTATAGGAAAACTTAGCTAAAGTCAAGCATTCATCCCACTTTTCTAGAAAAGAATGGCACAAGCTCTCAACATGTCTTTAAGTACTTGATTGACCCTTTCTATCTAACCATCAGTTTGCGGGTGATAAGCTAAATTTCTGAAGAGATGAGCACCAAGACATTTCTAAAGTTGCTCCTATAAATGAGAGACAAAGACTGACCCTCTATCAGAAACAATGGTAAGAGGAACTCCATGTAGGGTCATAACCCGATCAAAATACAACTTGGCATACTTTTTGGCTGAATACCTTGTATCCACCGGGAGGAAATGAGCGGACTTGGTAAGGTGATCCACAATGACTCAAATAGAGTCATACCCCTTTGCCATGTGGGGCAAACCCACAACAAAGTCCATGAAAATATCCTCCAATTTCCAAACAGGGATAGGCAAGGGCTATAGAAATCTAGGCGTAAGCATATGGTCCACCTTAACCCTTCCACAAATGTCACATTCTGAGATGTATTTAGCAATGTCCTGTTTCATATTTGGCCACCAATACAAGTGATGCAAATCATGATACATCTTGTTACTTCCCAGATGAATGGATAATTTGGAGTTGTGAGATTCATCCAAAAATTTTCTCCTAAGCTCATCACTTGAGAGAACCACCAATCGATTCTTGAACTTCACCACACCTCGATCATCAATACTAAAATGAGGACCATGCCCTTTGGTGATTAGCTTCTTGATATGCAGAATTCCTGAAGCATCTTGCCTTTGCTCTATACTAATTTGCTCAAGTAGATCCAAGACTAGAGTAATATGGGCTAACACCTCAAAATGATTGAGAGACAAAGATTCTTCTTCAACTTGATGCGACTTCTGACTTAAGGCATCAGCTACCACATTAGCTTTTCTAGGGTGATAATGAACTTGTAAGTTATAATCTTTGATTAACTCAAGCCACCTCCGTTGCCTCATATTTAGCTCGGATTGAGTGAAAATATATTTGAGATTCTTGTGATCCATGTGGGGGCATTAACCCCTATACCCTCACGGCTAGGCTTGGGCCGGCCCAGATCAGAGGGTCCGGTCCACCAAAAGACGACGTGCGGCCCAGCCAACCTATTTGGAGTCCCGCGCAAGGAGTCAAGACAGATTTGGTGATCAAGCAAGATCTTGGTCGGTTAGAATAGGAATCCTTATCCGGCCACCTATGGCAATTGTAACTAGCTAGGATTAGTTTTCAGATCTGTAACCCTGCCCCCTGAACTATATAAGGTGGATAGGGGGCCCCTCTAAAAACATCTTTCATTGACATACAATAATACAATCAGACGCAGGACGTAGGTATTACGCCTTCTTAGCGGCCGAACCTAGATAAAACCTCGTGTCTGTCTTGCATCACCGTCTTGTTTGTGACTTGCGCATCTGTCTATCGACAATCTACTACCTTAGGCATACCCCTAGGTAGACAGCCGACCATATTTCGTCGACAGTGGCGCGCCAAGTAGGGGGTGTGCGTACTGCTCTCTAAGCAAACAAGATGGTCATCATCTCCGGCTCTGTGGCTACGCCAAACGGCCTCACGTTCACCATCGGCCAGATCACCTGGACCACTGGCTCCGATGACTTCATTGCCATGACCACAGAGGAAGCGTGGATTCAATCTGCGTTGACCACTACTTCACCTGCATTGGCTACGGCTCCGACCACGGAGGATACGGCTCCAACCATAGTGGATACGGCTCCGACCACAATGGATCTGACTCCGACCATGGTACATATGGCTCCAACCACGCTTGCATCATCTTCAGCCATGTTGACAACCCATCGTCCGCTTCCCCACTACAAAGGGAAGCAGATCGACAACACGGACCTGCTCGACTCCATCGATCCGGTCGGCACCAAACTCGCTGAAACCCTAGCTCTAGTAAGTGCAATTCAAAGTCAACCTAATGAGTAGGTAACCGCTCCCCACAACAGATCTACCCAACCTGCTCGGGCCAGTCATCCTACACGACTTGGTACAGATCTCGTGGTCATATCTACTCCTGAAGGGCGCTCCGCTCGTCGCCGGCTAGCCTCCATGATGGGTCTCTGGCTCTTCGAGTACGAAGCCTCGATGGAGAACTACCAAGCCCAACCCTATGGCCTGTGAAACGCTGCCTCCAACTACGCATATAATATACAATGCTACTCGGATCTCTGTTTTGTACATCGACCTCGGCCGAAGCCACGCAACTTCGTCAACATGATCCGGATTAAGGATTATCAAGAAGGATCCGTCCACACGGTCTAAGAGGGTGACTCCAGCTCCTCATCTAGCATCGCATCTAATGCCTCCGTCCACACCGAGCTCCAGCATCACGACGATGAAGGCATCGAATATGATCTGGATATCCCAGACCACGCCCTGGGGTTTCCACAATTCCTGTCTTTCCCGCCAAGGCGAGGAGATTTGATCAATTTTGTCAGCAATGACGAACCACCAACAGTTGGTGAAACAGAACAAGAAAGGATTGCATGCAAAGCACGCAATATTGATCGGTTTAATCACCGACAAATCAAAGCTGAAGTAGAAGAGGAGGCACGACGCATAAGGGTCCAGCCACGCGGCCTCAATAATGCTTTCGACAGGGTGGGGGACAAACAGGTCTTCTGGACTCCAAGCGCCAACGTAGCTGTCGCCATGGCGACAATGCAACGGCTACCCAACACCCCGAAAACCCAGGCAGTTCGCGATGATATACAAGCTTATCTGACGGCTGCTATGGCTCAGACCGCAGAGATGGTAAATCAAGCCTGGGCTCCATCCATTTCAGTCGAATTAAGCCACAGCCGCCAATACTCAAGTCGCTCATAGCCACCCAACCAACGTGGCTCGCGCAACAACGACCCATCAGACAACCGTCAAGGCGGAAACGGTGGTCATGATGGTGGTCGGGACGACAACCACCGTCGGGAGGACAACCGTCGCGATGTTCGGGATGACAACCGCCGAGATAACCGTGATAATCACCATGGTAACCACGGTCATAGGGTTAATCAGGATGGCAACCGGGATCGCTGTGATGGCAATAACGATCTTCGCCGTTACCTCGGGGAACACGATCTGCGCGATTGCATCAACCAGAGAGCCAACGATCGAGCATCCCACGAAAGTTATCACCGTATGGAATATGACACTGCCCACGGCCCGCTGAGTTTGAAGCAGTTTACTCCGCACCTTCACCAAGTCATATGGCCAAAGAACTTCAAGCTCGAGAAACTTTAGAAGTACGATGGCAAGGAGAACCTCGAATTATGGGTCATGCTCTACGAAACTGTGTGCAGATCAGCCATGGCTGATGAGCACATCATGTCTAACTACTTCCCAGTCACTGTTGGCCATGCAGGTCATCAATGGCTGGTTAGCTTGCCGGTGAACTACTTTGATTCTTGGCAAGAGCTCAAGCAAGCCTTCATCGACAACTTCATTGCTACTTGCGAGCAACCTGACAACAAATATGATCTGCAACAGATTCGAGATTGAAAAGATGAGCCACTGTGCGAGTACGTCCGACGTTTCTTAGAGATGCGCATCAAGGTCCCATCAATCTCCGACAATGAGGCAATCGAGGCTTTCATCACTGGCCTCCGCTTCCACGACGCCCTAAGGGACAAGCTCCTGCGCAAGAGACCTGAATCGGTCACAGCGCTCCTGGCCACCGCTAAGAAATATGTGGACGCTGACGACGCTAAAAAGATAATTATTGAAGAAGCAGCAAGGGTTCCACGCTCCGACCACCCCCCACACCGCAACGACTACCGCGGCAACCATGGTTAGAACGGCAATTTTGACCGCTGCAACCAGTGCAACGACTCCCGCGACCACCGCGACCAACGTAATCAGCGGCATAACCGCCATGACGATTACAGGGGCAAGCGTGCTCGGGAAGACGACGACGAGGTCAATACCATTAAAAAAGGTGGCGGACGTCGTAACTACGAAGACGACTACGCCAAAGCATTGAAAGGGCCCTGTCAGCTCCATCCTAAGTCAAACCATACCATGGAGAATTGCCGCATTCTCAAGTCTATCTACACGCGTCAATAGGCTCCGCATACATCCGACAAGCCTAACGATGCAGGGGAATAGCGCAACGAGGACAACGACGACGAAGACGTAGATCCTCATCACAAGTATGTCAAGCCAACTGATCGCGTGCACACCATCATCAGAGGCAAAGTGTCCATCGAGACCAAACGAGAACGCAAGCTGCTCGCCCGCACTTGCTTGAACGTGGCCAACATCGACAACCTCCTCACCGATCCGCGGCTCCCTCCGTGGTCTCACCACGAGATCTCCTTCAGCAGAAAGGACCAATGGGCTGCAATACCTGAGCCAGGATGCTTTCCCTTGGTCCTCGATCCTTGTATCAACAAGGTTCAGTTCGACAGAGTGCTGATCGATGGCGGCAGCTCCATTGATATACTGTTCAAGAATAGTCTGCCCGCCCTGAAGATAACCCAGGCGGACCTTAAGCTGTACGAGGCACAGTTCTGGGGTGTTCTCCCTGGACAGAGCTCTACACCTCTCGGGCAGATCACGCTACCTATGCAATTTGGGACCCCGAACCACTTCCGCACCGACTACGTCAACTTCGTGGTCGCTGACTTCGACGGCACTTACCATGCTATTCTTGGTCGACCGTCGCTCATCAAGTTCATGGCCATACCTCATTATAGGTATCTAGTGCTCAAGATGCCTACCGAGAAAGGAGTGCTAACCCTCCAGGGCAACGTATACATAGCTTATACCTATGAGGACAACAGTTTCAAAATAGCAGAGGCTCACGACCTCTCTATTCGCATGGCCGAGACCATGCTTGACGCCAAGAAGATCTCAACCGACCAACTGGAGATCCTAGAGCTTGAGGCTCGACGCAAGAACATCAAGTCCAAGGAGCACAAGGTGATCCAGCTGGTCGACGGTGATCCCAGCAAAACGACCCTTATCGGGGCCAACCTGGATCCCAAATAGGAAGACACGCTCGTTAGGTTCTTGAGGAGCAACGTGGATGTGTTCACATGGAAACCTGCTGACATGCCCGGTGTACCTCGGAACTTGATTGAGCACTCCTTGAATGTCAACGGCAAGGCCAAACCTATTAAGCAGAAGCTACGACGGTTTGCTCACGACAAAAAGGAGGCAATTAGGGTAGAAGTTACGTGGCTTTTGGTAGCCGGATTTATCAAAGAAGTGTATCATCCGGAGTGGTTAGCCAACTCGGTTCTTGTACGCAAAAAGAATAATAAATGGAGAATGTGCGTTGATTACACTGATCTCAACAAACACTGCCCTAAGGACCCCTTCGGCTTACCTCGCATAGATGAGGTCGTAGATTCAATCGCTGGTTGCGAGCTGCTTTCCTTTCTCGATTGCTACTCTGGTTATCACCAGATCGCTCTAAAAAAGGACAACCAGATCAAGACATCTTTTATCACGCCTTTCGGTGCCTACTGCTACACGACCATGTCGTTTGGGATCAAGAACGTCGGGGCTACCTACCAACACGCTATACAGGTCTACCTCAAAGATGAGATAAAAGACGACCTCATTGAGGCTTATGTTGATGATATAGTTGACAAAACCAAGGAAGCACATACCCTTGTTGATAACCTGGAACGCACCTCTGCAGCCCTGAACACATTCTAGTGGAAATTAAACCCAAAAAAGTGCATATTTGGTGTTCCTTCTGGCATACTACTTGGCAATATCGTCAGTCACGACGACATACGCCCTAACCCAGAGAAAGTCAAAGCTGTCTTGGACATGAAGCCGCCCAAAAAGGTGAAGGATGTTCAGAAGCTTACCGGATGCATAGCCACCCTCAGCCATTTCATATCAAGATTAGGCGAAAAAGGATTACCATTCTTCAAACTGCTCAAAGCATCCAAAAAGTTTGAGTGGTCGAAGGAAGCAGACACTGCCTTCACACAGCTGAAACAATACCTTACATCACCTTCGGTCCTCACTGCTCCCAAAGAAGACAAAACACTCCTGCTTTACATTGCGGCTACTAATCGAGTGGTCTCCACAGCCATGGTGGTCGAGCGCGACGAGCCCGGACACGTTTACAAGGTACAATGACCAATCTATTTCATCAGTGAGGTACTCAATGAGTCCAAGACCAGGTACCCATAGATTCAGAAGTTGATCTACGCCATACTGATAACATCTCGAAAGTTGAAACATTACTTCGACGAATATCGTGTGGTGGTCATGACTGAGTACCCTCTATGAGACATCATTAGCAACAAGGATGCGAATGTGCGCATCGTCAAATGGGCAATGGAGCTATGCCCCTTCACCTTGGAATTTGCAAGCCGTACTACAATCAAGTCTCAGGCACTCATCGATTTCATCGTCGAGTGGACAGACTTAAGCACGCCTGCCTCTCAGGGGTCCGACAAGTATTGGAAGATATACTTCGATGGCTCTCTCAACATCGACGGTGCGGGAGCAGGAGTCCTTTTTGTGTCACCATCTAAGGAGCAACTCTGGTATGTCCTCAGGATTTATTTCCCAGCAACTAATAATGCCGCCGAGTACGAAGCATGCCTACATGGTTTGCGCATTGCGGTTGAGCTCGGCGTTAAACGCCTCTATGTCTACGGAGACTCAGCTCTGGTCATCAACCAACTCAACAAGGACTGGGACACGACCAGCGAAAAGATGGATGCATACTGCAAATCGATTAGAAAGCTGGAAGGCAGGTTCTATGGCATCGAGTACACACACATGGTCTGGGACAAAAATCAAGCAGCGGATGCGCTGTCAAAGTTAGGATCATCCCAAGCCAAAGTCACACATGGCGTATTCATCCAACACCTACTCATGCCTTCCATCGAAGAGGAAGATTCCACGGTCGACATGCCTCCAGACCAGAAATTGGTGGCTACGGTTCCGACGTCGAGCACAACCGAGCCATCTCCGACCACTCATGAGACCGACTGGAGAATACCTTTCATCAAGTACCTGATAGATGGCGGCGGTTACACTAATCGAACAAAAAACAAGTGCCTGATGCGTCGCAGTAAGCAGTATCTGCTCGTCGATGGCAAGTTATGGCGCAAGAACGCCAAGGAGGAAATCTTGATGAAGTGTATAACCCAGGAGGATGGCGAACATCTCCTGGACCAAATCCACTCTGGCTCCTGCGGCAACCACACGGCTGTCGATGCGGGACCCACAGGATACCCTACAAGGGAGAGAGAAGATCTAGTCCAACTAGGATTCTTCCCATGTAATCTTAGTAGTAGTACTATTCAGTAATCCTACTAGGAATTCTCATTGTAAACCGACTAGAACTCTGGTCTCCTGACTATATAAAGGAGGGTAGGGCTCCTAGGAGAGGAGAACAGCAATTATACAACACAACACTTCACAATCAATCCAACGCAAAGGCTAACGCCGACTGGACATAGGGTTATTACTCGATCTACGATCGAGGGCCTGAACTAGGATAAATCGACTATCTCTTGCGTTCACCATCGAGTCCAGCATACACTGAAGCCCGAACATACTGCCTCAGGTATCCTTGTGACAGGCTATCAGTGGTAAAACATCGACAGCCAACCAGATGGATGTACTTTTTCTTCAAAAAAGCACTCACCACTCGAAGGTCCCAAGAAGCGCTACAAGGTTTCACTCCAGAAAGCACTCGGATGACATTTGTTCCTACTCAACAAGACTTGAAGGAGCAAAACGAGACTTTCAGAGCTCAACCATGAAGTGCTCGGGGGCTTGTCAATGCGGGACCCATAGGATACCCCACAAGGGAGAGAGAAGATCTAGTTCAACTAGGATTCTTCCCATGTAATCTTAGTAGTAGTACTATTCAGTAATCCTACTAGGAAATCTCATTGTAAACCGACTAGGACTCTGGCCTCCTGACTATATAAAGGAGGGTAGGGCTCCTGGGAGAGGAGAACAGCAATTGTACAACACAACACTTCACAATCAATCCAATGCAAAGGCTAACGCTGACTGGACGTAGGGTTATTACTCGATCTACCATTGAGGGCCTGAACTAGGATAAATCGACTATCTCTTGCGTTCACCATCGAGTTCAGCATACGCTGAAGCCCGAACATACTGCCTCGGGTATCCCCGTGGCAGGCTATCGGTGGTAAAACATCGACAGCTGGCGTGCCAGGTAGGGGCTTTCGGTGACTTTGCATTCGAGAGCTCGATGGACCTCGATAACATGATCTTCCCGACGAGATCAACTTTCATCTTCGGCTCATGGATCTGCGAGGCAGACAACTATGGCAAGCTTCAAGGCCACCTCCTCAAAGATCCAGATCATCATGAAGAATTTCCTATTTTGACAACTACAACGGATCAGCTCACCAGAAGATTCACGTAGCTCATAATATCCGATTCAAATCAGATTTCATGGCTACGCGCGTTCGACTCGAATTCAGGTTCCATGTCCAAGGTGAAGTTCTATTCGAGTGCTTTCAAAAAACTGAGTTCTTTTTCAACAGGATTCCAGAGCACAACCCAAAACAACTCGGATTACATTCAGAGTTCTTTCAAGAAGTCGAATTCTTTTCTGTTTGGGCTCGACAACATGGCAAAATCCTATCAGGGACAATTCAAAAGATCTTTCAATCCAATGCTTGGGATACCACTGACAGGAGCCTAGGAGGGACTCGTGCTAACGATAACATCGCAAGATTGTATCATCCACTGGCCAGGTTCCGTTCCTAAAGATAGCGGAACCCAACTAGTCGGCACAACAACAACAACTATTCTACCTTACCAAGAAGGAGACTCGATCTGCGACATCGAAACATCTACTGAAGTCATCAGCAACTCCGACAGTATGAAAACTAACACCAATAATAGAACGGCTCACGCACGGGAAGTACTCATGGTTTGACGTCCTCGGTCACCATTAAATCCCCCAGAAGCACCCGATGTCAGGTCATCGGATGAATCAGAATCCAATATATCACCCTTTGCCCAGGGCTACGATGGAGAAACAGAGAGTCAGAAACAAGCTAGAGAAAGGAAAAACAAGTTGAAGCAAGGGCGCCAACACCATGCTAGGCAGCGCAGGGAAGCCTGGATCACATATGAGTCAGAGTTGGCTGAATACGACAGAAGAAAATCACAACAAGAAGTTGAAGGAAGACGCACGACAAATACGCCTTATGATAAGATTCGAGAAGCATTAGAAGAACTCAGAGCAACTTCACATCCCGATGAGAAGTATGAACAACTCCAAGACTTACTCCGGTCAACGATCCCAAGAACGCATGAAGATAGAGACCAATCAAGACTACCCACCAGATCAACAACCCACAGGCAATAAGATCAAAATCAAAGGAAGTCTGCCTTCGAAAGACTTGGGCCAGGTGGAAGCCATAACGGAGGAAGTAGGAAGGAACATAATCAAGGCCACCAATTTGAACAACCAAGAAAGACCAGGAGTAAGGTGCCTACCCAGATAGCCTCGTAGAGTTATTCCCATCAAAACAATAGTTGGCCAGAAGGAGGTGCCGAATCCGAATTCAAAGAAGCCAGAATGCACGACAGATTCCCCTGTTTCACGAACAGGCTTGCATCAGTACGATTACCTCACAAGTTCAAACCGTCTAACCACTCCAAGTATGATGGCAAAACTGAACCAAGGCAATGGCTTAGAATATATTCATAATCAATTGAACTAGCCGGAGGAGACGACGATATCAAAACCCTATTCTTCCCCATGGCACTAGAAACTATGCCCCTCCAATGGTTCGATAAATTGAACCCAGGATCGATCAAAAATTGGGAGGATTTGCAAAGATCTTTTTGTGAAAATTTCACGGGTATCATCACACACCCGATCACTCATGCAGAACTAAAAGGACTCAAGCAAAAGGGAGGCGAAAGTCTCAGAAATTACTATCGATGATTCAGCGAACTACGGCTCAAGTGCATGACATCACCGAACGAGAAGTAATTGAAGCTTTCTCTTACGGAATCATGGCTAGGTGGCAATTTCAAGACTTCTGCAAAGAAAATCCAAGAAACAATGAAGAATTCAGACGAACAGTAGAAAAGATGATTACTGCAGAAGAAAAAACACGAGAGAGGTTCCCGGATAGAAGCAACCAGGACAACCCGGACAAGCAAAATCATCGGAATAACAGACATCAAGAAAGAAAACATAGACCAGACAATACCGTGGCAATGGCCGACAAATCAAAGAAGTTTTCCAAACCCAGAAGATATGATGACACTGAAAACATACGTTGCCCATTGCACCCTAATGGGAGGCACACCATCGGAAATTGCTACACTTTCAATGATCGATACACAAGAAAAGATACTAAGGAGAACACCAAAGAGGATATTCAGAAAAAAGATGAAGACAACCACGAGGACAAAGGATTCCAAAAACCCAGGGGAACGGTAGCAGTGATCTTCTCAGGGGCCCCAGATTGCAGAAGCAAACATCAAGAAAAACTAGCACTACGGACTATCATGACAGCAGAACCGGCTACACCAAGATATCTCAATTGGTCACAATATCCTATCCAATTTACCAGAGAAGACCAATGGACTAGCATAGGAAACACAGGCCATTATCCTCTAGTTCTAGATCCAACTATTGCTGGTATGACTGTCACCAAAGTACTAATCGACGGGGGAGCCGGACTCAACATCATCTTTTCAGAAACACTAAGGAAAATGGGACTACAACTCGCCGGGATGATCACACCAACAAGCACACCTTTTTACGGAATAGTACCCGGCAAAGCAGCCATGCCGCTCGGACAAATTACTTTACCCGTTACTTTTGGAACTCCTTCGAACTACCGAACAGAGTTTATCAAATTTGAGGTCGCAGACTTCGATTCATCATATCATGCAATCTTCGAACGCCCAGCACTGGCAAAATTCATGGCAATACCACATTATCCGTACTTACTGCTTAAGATGCCAGGACCCAATGGTATCCTTTCTCTTCGAAGTGATTTGAAGCGTGCTTTTGACTGCAACGTTCAGGCAATCCAAATTGCAGCCAAAGCACAAGCCGACAATGGAAGAAAAGAAATAGCCACAATTGTTGCAGAGATGAGCCAAGAAGAATTAGAAATACCGGCTAAAAAGCCCAGCATCATCACACCACCAAAAGAAGCCGACGTCAAGCAAATCGACTTGGGCACTGGCGATACCTCCAAAACAACAACCATCAGTGCTCACCTCTCGGCAAAATAGGAACTCGCGCTCACCAACTTTCTTCGGGACAACAAAGATATCTTCGCTTGGAAGCTGTTCGACATGCCAAGCGTCCCAAGAGAGTTGGCTGAGCACAGAATTGATGTTAACGAAAGCTCCAAGCCTGTAAAGCAATGGCTACGACGATTCTCACCCGACAAAAAGGCAGCGATTAAAAAGGAAATCACAAAACTGATGGCAGCCGGATTCATCAGAGAAATCCTGCATCCAGACTGGCTAGCAAACCCGGTCCTTGTGCAGAAGAAGAACACGAACGAGTGGCGCATGTGCGTCGACTAAACAGATCTCAACAAGCATTACCCAAAAGATCCGTTCGGGCTACCACGCATTGACCAGATAGTTGACTCAACAACAGGGTCTGCACTATTATCCTTTCTCGATTGCTATTCAGGGTATCACCAGATCGTATTAAAAGAACAAGACCAAAGCAAGACGTCTTTCATTACTCCATTCGGCGCTTACTGTTACAAGACCATGTCTTTTGGACTAAAGAACGCTAGCGCCACATACCAAAGAGCTATCCAAACTTGCCTCGGGGATCAAATCGATGAAATGTGGAGGCATACGTGGATGATGTAGTGGTGAAAACAAAGAACCCAGACACTCTGATTGAAGATTTAAAGCAAACCTTCGAAAACTTGAAGAGATGGAGATGGAAGTTGAACCCAAATAAATGTGTATTCAGGGTTCCCTCAGGACAACTACTCAGATTTTTGGTCAGTCAGCGCGGGATTGAAGCCAGCACCAAGCAAATTCGAGCTATAACAAAAATGGGCCCACCCAGAAACATCAAAGATGTGCAAAAGCTAACGGGCTGCATGGCGGCACTCAATCGCTTCATTTCAAGGCTCGGTGAAAAAGGACTACCTTTCTTTAAACTACTAAAGAAGATAGATAAGTTCGAATGGACAGAAGAAGCCAATGAAGCTTTCAAGAAACTTAAGGCATACCTCACATCCTCACCAATTCTCACACCCCCAAGGAAAGACAAAGATATGATGCTATACATTGCGGCGACCACTGCTGTAGTCAGCACAGCAATAGTCGTGGAAAGAGAAGAAGAAGGACGCATGTATAAAGTATAGCGACCCATATACTACATCAACGAAGTATTATTTGAATCAAAAATACGGTACCCGCATGTGCAAAAACTACTCTACGCCCTATTGATCACTTCGCGCAAGCTTCACCACTATTTTGAAAGCCACCAGATCACAGTAGTGATAGACTTCCCGCTCGGAGATATCTTACACAACAGAGATGCGATGGGACGTATATCAAAATGGGTAGTTGAACTCGGAGCTCTTAACATCGATTTCACCCCGCGGAAAGCAATCAAATCTCAAGCCCTTGCCGATTTTGTGGCCGAGTGGACAGAGATTCAACAGCCTTTATCAGATACAATCCTTGACCACTGGAAGATGTACTTTGATGGGTCACTCAAACTAGGTGGAGCCGGTGCAGGCGTTCTCCTCATTTCTCCAGAAGGAAAACAACTCAAGTACGTCCTTCAGATATTATGACAAGCTACAAATAACGAAGCAGAATATGAAGCCCTCATCCACGGGCTACGAGTGGCAATTACCCTCGGAATAAAGAGATTACTCGTATATGGCGATTCAGCAGTAGTCATCAACCAAGTAAACAAAGATTGGGATTGCACAAAAGAAAACATGGGTGCTTACTGTGCTGAAATACGGAAACTTGAAAAACATTTCCAAGGATTAGAAATTTTACACGTCCTGCGTGATTCCAACATTGCAGCAGATGTCCTTGCCAAGCTCGGATCAGACAGAGCGAAGGTTCCACCTGGCGTATTCATAGAAGAGCTATCAGTTCCCTCTATCAAACAACCCAATGAAACAACCCATGAAATTCAGGCTAAAGGCGTTCAGATCTTGGTAATCAACACTTCATGGAGCCAAGTTTTCATCGACTATATCAAAGAAAATAAATTGCCAGCAGATAAAGCAGAAGCCACCTAAGTTGTTCGCAGAAGCAAAAACTACGTTCTAGTAGGAGATAGACTTTATAGAAGAGCAGCATCATCAGGAGTACTCCTAAAATATATCTCATTTGAAGAAGGCAAAGAGATCCTAGCCGAAATACACTCAGGTTGCTGTGGAAATCATGCCGCTTCAAGGACACTGGTTGGCAAAGCATTTCGCACCGGATTCTACTGGCCAACCGCTTTGAAAGACACAGAAGAACTTGTCAGAAAATGCAAAGGTTGCCAAATGTTTGCAAGACAAGCCCATGTACCAGCTCACAATCTTATCTACATCCCACCCGCTTGGCCTTTTTCCTGCTGGGGGCTGGATCAAGTAGGACCCCTGAAGAAAGCAAAAGGCGGCTTCGAGTACATCTTTGTAGCAATCGACAAGTTCACCAAGTGGATTGAATACAAACCACTCGCGAAATACAGCGCAACCAAAGCAGTCGAGTTCATCCAAGACATTACGCACCGCTTCGGCATGCCTAATCGAATCATCACAGATCTAGGCTCCCCCTTCATAGCTATAGAATTCAAAAGCTAGGCACAAGACTGTGGTTTTAGTATAGACTATGCATCTGTTGCACATCCAGAAGCCAACGGACAAGTAGAAAGGGTTAATGGACTCATACTAGCCGGATTAAAACTAAGGTTATACGAAGAACTAGTGGACTATGGGTCCAAATGGATTGAAGAATTACCGAAAGTAGTATGGGGGCTACGAACTCAAATAAGCAGAGCAATAGGCTACTCACCCTTCTTCCTAGTTTACGGGTCAGAGGCCGTACTGCCTGCCGACTTGATCTGGACATCACCAAAGATAGAACAATACGATGACGGAGAAGCAGAACACACAAGAAGATTAGAACTCAACAGCTCAGAAGAAGTCAGAGTAAACGCTACCCTCCAATCAGCCAGATACCTACAAGGTTTAAGACGACACTACAACAAGAGTACCCATCCTCGATCATTACAAGTCAAAGACTTAGTGCTAAGAAGGATACAAAAGACTGACGGACGACATAAGCTACTCAGTCCATGGGAAGGTCCGTTCATTGTCACAAAAGTCACCGAACCAGGCACATACAAGTTAATAACCGAAGATGGAAGAGAAGTCAACAATATATGGCACATCAGCCAGCTAAGAAGATTCTACGCGTAAAAACAACTCAAGAAAAAACAGATATGCAAGCCACAAGGGACCAACGTTCACAATCGACGAAGGACAATATTCTTCGACAACATATGTATTAGTTTATATTCATGATCAATAAAGATGATATTCATCCACAGCATGTCTTGTCATGACTTTCAATGAGTTGTTTTCACAAAACAAAAAGCAAAATGGCTGAAAACATGCCTGAGCATCCCGACCGAGAGCAAAATAGCTGAAAAGACGCTTGAGCCCGCCAATGAGGGTAGCTAAAAGCTAACACCCGAAACAAAAAGCAAAATGGCTAAAAACATGCCTGAGCATCCCAGCCAAGAGCAAAATAGCTAAAAACACGCTTGAGCCCGCCGATGAGGGTAGCTAAAAGCTAACACCCGAAACAAAAAGCAAAATGGCTGAAAACATGCCTAAGCATCCCGGCCGAGAGCAAAATAGCTAAAAAGACGCTTGAGCCCGCCAATGAGGGTAGCTAAAAGCTAACACCCAAAACAAAAAGCAAAATGGCTGAAAACATGCCTAAGCATCCCGGCCAAGAGCAAAATAGCTAAAAAGACGCTTGAGCCAGCGATGAGGGTAGCTAAAAGCTAACACCCAAAACAAAAAGCAAAATGGCTGAAAACATGCCTGAGCATCCCGGCCAAGAGCAAAATAGCTGAAACACGCTTGAGCCCGCCAATAAGGGTAGCTAAAAGCTAGCACCCAAAACAAAAAGCAAAATGGCGGAAAACATGCCTGAGCATCCCG
Source organism: Miscanthus floridulus (assembly GCF_019320115.1). Lineage (NCBI taxonomy): Eukaryota > Viridiplantae > Streptophyta > Magnoliopsida > Poales > Poaceae > Miscanthus > Miscanthus floridulus. The sequence goes on along the minus strand of NC_089592.1, from coordinate 60,505,398 downwards.
GCCGAGAGCAAAATAACTGAAAAGACGCTTGAGCACACCGATGAGGGTAGCTAAAAGCTAACACCTAAAACTAGTCGACCAAAGTTGAGCTTCAAAAGACCCTCTAGCTCTTCATTCTGAAAAGCAAGAGGCTCGGGGGCTACATCCAGATAGGAATACTTTTTCCTCAGAAAAGCACAAGCGCCACTCAAAAAAGCACTCGGATGCCGAAGTTTGTCAAAGCAACATTCCATGCCGAGTCGTTTTACATAGTGCAAACGAAAGGTTGTCAACACAAAGATCTACATCTAACAAGTCATAGCGCGGACAAAGCACTCAATGGGTCACAAAAGAGGAAGAAAAGAAAAGTACTCGACAAATCGAGGGATTTCATCAGGATAACGCATAGAGTTGTTTACAGAGCAGAGACGAAAACAGGACAAAGTACTCAGCAAGTCAAGTAACTCCGACCACACCTGAGCAAAGAATACATCAATGAAAATAAAGAATCTTCATTTGAAGAGGAGTATAATATTACAAGAGGCTGGTCAATTGGATCAGGCATTGTCATCAGGAAGGGAAATATCAATATTAAGACTGTCTACAACCCTACTGGCTAAATCTTCGACCTCAGGCTCCATCCTCTCAATGGCATCAAGGTATTCTTGACTATCAGCTTCCTCCGCTATCTTGGACAGAGGCACCTCTGGAGCAAGGACCCAGACCTGGGCCAGCACATTCTTGGTACATACTTGAGCGCACTTCTTCGCGAACTCTTGGAAACGAGTCGAAATCCGAGGAATGAACTAAGCCCAAGATTGCCCGTCATCCGCTAGAGTCCAGAGAACATCAGCTACTGAACAAAAAGATTTCCACAAAACATTCCAATTTTCAGTAGCCGTCGCCAGCTTCCCAGACAAGTCTTCAATAGTTTTTTGGGCCTGCACAAGATCTTTATCAGCTCCACGCCTGATCAACTTAGCAAGTGCAAGTTCTTCTTCAGCACGAGTAGTTACCTCCTCAGCCTTGTTATGGCTGGTACGAACAAGAGTCTTCATTTCATCAATGCCCTTCGAGAGCTTTTTTCCTTCAACTCGTAGAGCTGGACAAAACACCAAACAACAAGTCAGTAGAAGGGAAAGGTTTGAATACTAAAAGAAACAAAAAGAACCTGGAATACCTTTACATTCTTTCTTCATGGCTTCCAAGCTCTTCATGGCCTCCGAGTTCTTTGAAGCCTCCCGGATAGCAGCATCTTTCTATTTCTCCAACTCCTGGGCAGCAGTATCTCTCTGTTTCTCTACCTCTACCACCCGGGCACGGAGAGCTTTTTCCTCTTTTTGATGCGACTTACGCTCAGTCTCCAACTCGGCCCGGAGGAGGTCAAGGTCAGTCTTCAGAGAGCTTACCTCGGAGGACAACTTCTTCTCAGTTTTAGATGAAAAGAAGAAACCGGTATGGTCACGAGAGAAAGTCTAAACAATTAAAGAAAGAGAAAAATAAGGCGTAAGGACGAAGGCAAAACAAATGGCCTAAGAAAGAATCTCAGAAAAACTTACATGAAGCTTCTCCCCGAAAGAAGTCGCAGAGGATGCCAAGCTCCCCCAGGCTACGGTCAGCTCCGATAGCCGATGGGTGGCATCGAACTATTGCACCACGTCACCTATAAAAGAGGGACCGCCGAAAGCAAGAGAAGGGGAAGGAGAGGCCGGCTGGGGCGAAGAAGGAGCGACCAAAGCAACTTCCAGGGAAGCCAAAGCCAATCCCTCAGAAGGACCCGATGCGACAGCCACAGTCACCTCCAGGGCGGCCAAGTCTGCAACTTCGCTAGGTAGCTCCGAAGCCCCCGCAGCAACTTCAGCAACAGTATGTTGCAAGTCCTGAGGCTCAGAACTTGAGGGCACAGCGGAAGGCTGAGAAGAAGTCGACGAAGAAACGAGAGAAGACGAAACACTAAAAATTGATAAAAGAAAGCACCAATGAGAACCAGAAGAAGGAAGACAGAAGCAAAAAGATGAAGCCAGAATCTACTCACCCAACCACTTTCTTCCTCGTGAAGCCAAAAGAAGGCCTCGTAGGGGGGACTACGATGGCGAAAATGTCCCCGCCAGCCGACGACGGGAGCAGGATAGCGGATAATAGAGCCATGAAAGAAGCCGGGGCTAGAGCCGTAGAAGAACTCTGCACTGGAGGGGCGGTAGAGCTCGGTGCCGAGGCTACCAAAGAACTCAACACTAGAGCTTCAGAAGAAGTTAGCGCAAGAGCCTCAAAAGAACTCATACCTGACGTCCGGTTACTTCAAAAAAGTTCAAGACTAAAAGTCAAGACAAAGAAGAGAAATTCAATGCAACAGGAATATGAAAACAACTCACCGCTGCATGATGAGGGGTACTTCGTCATCCTCCTCTCCCTCAGCCAAGGAAACCAGAGCACCCACTGAAAAAAGATTAAAAAGTACTCGGTTTAAGAGAGAAACAGGAAAACAAAGGGACAAAGAGTATTAAATGTGCTCACCTAAGAGCATGCTAGCAACAACTGGAGTACCTGAGAGAGTACTTGGTTTGCGAGGCTTCTTGGAGACAGGCAGGTCAGATGAAGACCCATCCATTTGCCCCCTCTTCGGGACACTATGAGGACCGCAAGGGACTAGACGAGGAACATATTCTTCATATACATCAACAAATCCGAAAGAAACTCCAGGAAGCGCTATGGAGGGTGGGGACTTACTAGTTGCAGAAGTTCTAGCAAGTTTATCCCCAGTCTCCGCCACGGCAGGGAGAACATCAAGAGGGATCGGGTCAACAAAGTTTTGCCCAAGCTCCTACGAAAAAGGATAAAATAGCAAGACAAGGAAAAGCTAAGCAAAAATGGATGCAGCAAGAGTACATAAAGTATCCAAACAAAGAGATAAACAACTCACCGCTAGGGGCAGATTGTTGATAGAGAACTCGGAGACAGCAGGAGGAATAACGCTCACTCCTTTCAGCATCTTTTGGAGATGCTTGAGTACCTCCTCATCGGTCAGCTCAAGGGCTGGGACCATCCGTGAAGGATCCTCGGCCCCAGAATACTCGAAGCCAAGGTGCTCCTGCTCTTTCAAGGGCTGAACTCGGCGACGAAGAAAACTTGAAACAATGCCAAAATCGGTTAAACCCTGCTGTTTCAGCATGCTAATCCTATCAAGGAGTGGCTGGATCACTTGAATCTCAGCAAGTGAATCAAGTTTCTTGTCCCATCGGTCATTCACCATAGGACCAGATCCAGAGTGGACGACAAGGGAAGGGATCAAATTAGCAGCGTAAAACTAGTCGACACGCCAATCTTTTACAGAATCGACTAGGTCATAGTCAAAAAACTTAATCTTAAGACCCTGGCAAAACTGAATCCCACAACCGCCAAGAATGCTGGTTTCTTCGCGGCGGGGTTGAGGTTTCAGACGAAAGAAATAGCGAAAAAGAGATAGAGAAGGAGGGATTCCGAGGAAAGCTTCACAGAGATGAACAAAAATGGAAAGATGGAGAACGGCATTAGGGGTTAGATGGTTCAGACTAACCCTGAAATAACCAAGAAACTGATGAAGGAAGGAGGAAGCAGGAAGGCAAAGTCCAGCGCAGACAAAGGAAACGAAGAGGACAATCTCACCAGGACCCGGAGCAGGAACCCGATGCTCGCCCAGAACTCTCCATTCAGCGATGACTTTGCTTTGGATCAAGCCATCGCTGACAAGCTCACGCAGTTGATCTTCGCTTGTTGTTGGAGCCGGCCAAACTTTCTAAGCAGCCCTCATTGCCATGAACTCTTGGTTCTCGATCAAAGAAAGGGATGACTCCTCATCCACGAAGGTCGCCTGGGACTTGCTCGTGGTTTTCTTCCTACCCATGAACTAGCGGAAGCAAAAGGTACTGGGGAAGATGAAGCTAGATGGCGGCGCTAAGGATGGCGGCGGCAATGGTGACGGCAGATGATTAAGAGCTAGGGTTTGAAGGCAAAAGAAAGGCAGTAAAGAAAAAGAGGACAAAGGGTCTATAAATAAATTTTACAGCGTTAGAAACGGCCCACCAGGCCCGTTAAAACACCATGTGAGAACACAATGGTCCATTTACTGACACAGCTAAAATGACGAAGGGCACAAATCCACACAACGGTACAATCCAATGGGCAGATTTCAGACTTATCCATCCAGCACCACGGCAGGGTTATCAGATCACTATAAGAACAACCCGTCAAACAGGAAGAAACGAAGGGCTACCTCGCAAGGAACAAAAGAACCCGGTCATTTAAGAAAGAACTCGGTAATCTCATGAATGACATGGATCATAGCAGAAAAGTAAAGGACAACTCAGAAGACAAGATTCGTTCCATTACAAGCGACTTCAAAAATAGAAGATTACAAATCTTACAAGACCCAACGAACTCGGCACCACGAAAAGCAAAGTAGCAAAGAGGAACACGGACATGGCTAGGCTCTGGAATGACTATGTGTCCTAAATTGCTACTCAGAAGGACAAACCGCCATCAGCTACACTATTTTCTTCAAAGGATGGACGTAGTGCATCCAAGGCGGAAATCGGCAGCACGGCAAGACAACATGGAGCAGAGAAGGCCGATGGGCATCTGTCTACCCAAGACCGATGTGATGCTGGATATGGTGTTGATCTGCACTGGACAGTCTCAGGACAGGCGACGAGGATCAACCCAGAACTGCCAGATGAAGGAACGAAGCCCACATCACAAGACTTCCTCCAACTACCGCCACATACATCCTGGCACAATGCTGTTGCGGGATTAGCCTACCTCTAATCCCTATCACAAGACTTCCTCTAGCTATGACAAGACACACAGGAACTACAAAATATGCCCGGGGGCTGCTCTACTTCACAAACTACCATGTTCATGACCACGAAGGTTTCAATAGAATGTCCAATGGATGAAAATAAGCACTCTGGGACAGTATTTATAGATCAAAGGAGTGGCGTATATGGACTAGGAGTACCAACGAAATAAGCCTAACAAAGAACACAGTGAAAAGATAGGACTCAATAATGGATGACTCAAGCGAGAGAGAACAGTACTCGAAGATGGACATATTCGGAAGAATATACCAGCACAGTACAACCTGTGAACAAAAGGCATTTACACTCAACCACCACCATACAACTACATCTGACAACAGCAGACTATCAAAGAATACGCCAAGACCTCGCATCCGAGTTCTTCCTGAACAAAACAACAAGGATATACGCTCGGAGGCTGCATGCTGTGAAACTACTCGGATGATGGTTTAATCCAAGACTAAAGGGCTGCCTCGGAAAGATGCTGCAAAACTACTCAGATGATGACATAATCCAACTCTCAGGGACTACTTCAGAACACAAATTTTCAAACAACATAAAGATTCAAGACCCTCCAACTTTTTGTTCCAAATAGCAAGAGGCTCGGGGGCTACACTTAGTGAGTGCACTTTTTCTTCAAAAAAGCGCACGTCACCAAAAGACTTCCTCAACGCAGACCACTTCAAGACATTACGACAAAAAGAACCCGGAACGAGTCATATTCGAGTTCTTTTGATAAAACTTCAACAAACAAACGGAGCAACTTCAAGACAAGATCCTCTAGCTCCTTGTTCCAAATAGCAAGAGGCTCGGGGTCTACAACCAGATGGATGTACTTTTTCTTCAAAAAAGCACTCACCACTCGAAGGTCCCAAGAAGCGCTACAAGGTTTCACTCCAGAAAGCACTCGGATGACATTTGTTCCTACTCAACAAGACTTGAAGGAGCAAAACGAGACTTTCAGAGCTCAACCATGAAGTGCTCGGGGGCTTGTCGATGCGAGACCCACAGGATACCCTGCAAGGGAGAGAGAAGATCTAGTCCAACTAGGATTCTTCCCATGTAATCTTAGTAGTAGTACTATTCAGTAATCCTACTAGGAAATCTCATTGTAAACCGACTAGGACTCTGGCCTCCTGACTATATAAAGGAGGGCAGGGCTCCTGGGAGAGGAGAACAGTAATTGTACAACACAACACTTCACAATCAATCCAACGCAAAGGCTAACGCCGACTGGACATAGGGTTATTACTCGATCTACCATCGAGGGCCTGAACCAGGATAAATCGACTGTCTCTTGCGTTCACCATCGAGTTCAGCATACACTGAAGCCCGAACATACTGCCTCGGGTATCCCCGTGGCAGGCTATCGGTGGTAAAACATCGACAATGGCCTCAAGAACGCTGGTCGGTAAGGCTTTCCAAGCAGGGTTCTATTGGCCGTCAGCAGTAGCCGATGTAGAGAAGCTAGTCCGCCGCTGTGAGGGTTGTCAGTTCTTCGCCAAGAGAATCCACATACCAGCACATGAGATCTAGACAATACCAGCCTCTTAGCCCTTCGCATGCTGGGGACTGGATATGATCGGGCCCTTCAAACCGGCTCCTAAGAATTTTACATGTGTCTTTGTCCTGATCGATAAATTTTTTAAGTGGATAGAATACATGCCTCTAGTACAGGCATCCTCAGAAAAGGCTATCGTGTTCCTCGACCAGGTCATCTACCATTTCAGCATCCCCAACAGCATCATCACTGATCTGGGTACTCAGTTCACCAGGAACGCTTTTTGGGACTTCTGCGATGAAAGGAGCATAGTAGTAAAATATGTCTTGGTGGCGCACCCTAGAGCTAATGGACAGGTCGAGCGGGCAAATGGCATGATTTTGGACGCATTGAAGAAGAGGATGTAAAGAGAAAATGACAAAGCTCCCGGAAGATGGCTCAAAGAGTTGCCAGCCGTGGTCTGGGGCCTCAGAACTTAGCCCAGTCGTAACACCGGTGTCTCACCATACTTTATGGTTTATGGCGCTGAGGCAGTCCTCCCAGCAGATATAGCTTTCAGATCAGTACGGGTAGAGAACTTCAACGAAGGCAAGGCCAATGAAGTATGGGAGCTAGAAGTGAATAGTGCAGAAGAGAAGCGGCTCGATTCTTGTGTACGTACAGCCAAATACCTTGCTGTTTTGCACAGGTACTACAACAAGAATGTTAAAGAGCGGTTCTTCGTGGTTGGGGACCTGGTCCTAAAGTGGAAGACGAATCAGGATGGTGTCCATAAACTCGCAACCCCATGGAGGGGCCCTTCATGATCAAGGAAGTCACACGACCAACGTCTTACAGGTTAGCTCACCTGGACGGTACGGACGTACCAAATTCATGGCATATCGACAAGCTTAGATGTTTCTATGCTTAACTACTGAGATATGTACTCCTCTTGTACTTTTGATTTAATTCAATAAAGCTATTATGATTTCTCTGACCACTCTAATGTGTCACTTTGAATTTTACGGTTATTCTAACTTAGCCAGTCAAAGCCGACCACCATTCCTTCTAGGGTTTTCAGAGTAGGCCCTGTCTCCGGTTCCTCCCAACGCGTGCATGGGATCCGCTCTCTACGCTATGGGTGATCGGCAGGTCCCCCTGGTTTGACTTGTCCACGTCTACGTGTGCACAGGTCACGCACCTCACACTCCGACCACATGGCAAATTTGGGCCGTACAAACTTTTCAGGATGAACGTGTCGAGTAAAATGGTACAACTAAACAGAATGTTAACATGTTCTCACTTAGTTACACCAACATGAGTTTCAAGCTTAAATACGTTTTATACAAAGCAAACAAGCTTATGATGATATACAGTTACGTTATTACAAGCTTGTCTGAAGAGGCCCAAGTTTACAATAACACAACTATGTCCTTCTTCTATAGCTCTAGCCTATTCTATTAGCTGGTCGGGGCACGTGGCACCCGCTGCTCGCTGCTCCCGACATCTTGCTCGAGTCTTGGGCACTCTTATACTAGTCGAGCTGAAGAGGATGGCCCCGCCGATGCCTGGCTGGTCGAGACCACAGGTTTTGCCGATTGGCTCATAATTGATGGCCTTTCTAGCTGACTTGTTGAT